>NW_027272720.1:0-129648 GCF_040938485.1 Diadema antillarum
CATTGATTATGGCTATGTTAGATATTTACATATTCCACCAGAAGTATGCGCCAGAAATTCCAGATCTTTGCATTGCAATTACTATAAAGATGCAAAATCTCTCTCATGTAGGAGGGGGATACATCCTCCCATCACATCCTTCCCTTGCTTGGTCTCCCTCCATAGATGCCTTACTATGATCTGATACAAATTTCAGGTATTTCCACCAAGAGTGTGCATCAGATCGTTGTACATTGTATTTCAATTCTAAAAATGCTAAAGCTCCGTTGTGTGGGAGGGGGCTACCCCTCCCATCCCTGCCTCATCAACTGCCATATATTTATTACACAGTGATGACGCACACGCGGATGAAGAGCTGACTATATGCCTCGATTTAATGGTCATTCACATTTCTGTTATTAATTATTTTTTATACAGTGTACTTCTTTAAAAATTTCACCAAAAGTGTGCACCAGGACGCTGAATTTCAGGTCTGAAAATTCAAAATCTCCCTCGAGTGGCCCTTTAGGTTCCCTTCTATGGACTTATACAAAGTGAAAAGACCCACACACACTTCTCTGATATAAATTTTGGGATATTCCACCAAGAGTTTGCATCAGATCTTTGGACATTGTATTTCAATTCTAAAAATGCAAAAGCTCCATCGTGTTGGATGGGGCTACCCATCCCATCCCCACTTCATCAACTTCATTACAATTATTAAACTGATGACCCACACGCGGAACAATACCTGATTATATACACCGATTTAATGGTCATTCTGATCTCTGTGAAAATTCATTTTTCATACTTCTTTAAATATTTCACCAAAAGTGTGCACCAGAACGCTGAATTTCAGGTCTGTAAATTCAAAATCTCCCTTGAGTGGGAGGGGGATACCCCCTCCCACACCCTCCCCCTTTAGGTCCCCTTCTATGGACTTATACAAAATGAAGACTCACACACTGATCAAGAGATAACAGATACCATGATCAAGAACATTTCATCCATGAACATAGTTTTCTTTCTGTTTTGATTGGAGAATTTCAAAATTTACCACATAAAGTGTTTACAAGATTGTTGAATTGCACTAAAAATGCAAAAGTTTCCTTGTGCGGCAGAGGGCTTTTTCGCCCTCTCTTCAATGTCTCTATATCCTTCCCTTCACCTCCAACTGCCCCCCCCCCCCCCAAAAAAAAAAAAAAAAATGTCGACAGTGCTTGTATGGCCTATGCATCCCCCCCCCCCCCCCCCCCCAATACTGAAATGCTGCTAATATGGTCCGGCAACCGAACGGGTGGGTCAGGGGTTCAGCACCCCTGTGAAAAAAGTTGCTCCAAGGGGCCTGCCTGTACCATCCCTTTAACTATTCTGTTCATCTGATTTTTTTACCCTAAAGGCCGTGTCACACCAGCCTTGCGTGCGACTTGCAAAGAACAATTTTGACTACCCGGAGGTCCCCGTAGATATCCGCACATGACAGTACCTAGCATATATCTCAAAAATAGTCGCCCGGAGGTGTGCACGCATATTTTTTTACCCGCAACCGTGTTTAGGCCCTGTCACACCTTTACGGGCAAGCTACTCGGGCTTGTTATGTGTAGGGATTTTCTAGCATACCGGACATTCCTGAGGGCGGAAAAGGATTTGTGCGAGTCAGCGCATGTGTCTTACGTGCTGGACGTGTTATACTTCCGAGTATACTGTGTGACCTTTGTACCAGTCGCGTGGGGGCTGACAACTTAGTGAAGGAATTCCTCTAGTGGTCAGGCTGAAATCTCACAGAATTTCATTATCTTGGCTGCATACAGGACTGCGAAGTACCTGCGTGGGAATTGCCTGGGAAGTACTGCTGCTAAGGGTCTCCTACTGGCGTTCTGCGTGGACCTTTACGGGCATTCCCGCGACTCGCGCGGAAAAAGTTTTGGTCATGCTCAAAACTTGGCTGCGGTTAAATCGGACTTGCGTGAGCACCTCCGGGCAACTATGCACTAGATACTGCCAGGTGCGGACCAACTGCGGAGAGCTCCGGGGAGTAAATTTGTTTCCCCGCAAGTCAAGCCGCAGAAGTTCCCCCGTATGGTATGACAAGGCATGAATGAAAATTGCAAACATTCTTGTTCGCCCGCTGAAAATCTTCTACGTGCTGGAAACTACCTCCTCGCCACAAGCCCGCGTTATGGTGTTACACGGCCTTTATATGCATGAATTTGATGTGACTTTAAGAATGGTGTTGAATGACTCTTTAGTCTACTGCATTGCAGAGTCAAATGCTTAGACTTTTTCATTGTAAGTTATTAATGGTATGATGCCAAACAGAGTCAAGGTTCAGCTGAGAATGATATCTGCTTTTTGATTTATTGTCATGTTATGGAATCACATACTGTAAAAGTGGATATTTTCTTGCGACTACCAGGTAATTTTGCGCGCTTGGCCGGGTAAGAAGAGCTTCGCATGTTTTTATTTCCGCAGAATCAAGACGTCAACTACTGGAACATATGACACGCAAAAATATTTGTGTGCTTTTATTTTCGCGCTAGCATCTGGTTGCGCGAAATTTGCGAAAATTTCAACACCGCAAAACTTTCCACTTTTACAGTATTTAAAGTGAAAATGAAGCATACTCTAAATTTGCTAAGGATTTGTGTAGAATTTAAAGACTGTGAACAATTCAAAGGATGATTACAATTTAAAAAAAAAAAATTAGATTTGACTTGTGCTATTCTGTTCTGTATTACCATGATTTTGTGCGAAAACAGAGGATGTAGAATGGGCAATCGGTAATTCCTGTGGATAGACTGTTTTGAAAAGCAGCAAAGCAGTGATAGCTTCGAAGAGAAATTGAGAAATTGAACCTAAAATATTGCGAGTATGATGTGCTAGTAAATAAGTAAAATGGATACACATAGGAACATAAAAAATCATCTTAGTATCCTATTTCACTGCCTAGGAGTTTGCAATCACATAGCGTTTGGGAGCTTTAGATTTTCACGACCTGGATGTTAGAGGGGGGGAAAAAAAACTTTTCTGCGCATGCACAAAATTTCTCATCAAAATCACTCTCACTGCGCGTGAGTGTTCACAGTTGGTTCTGGGTATTTTTGCATGGTATATGCTCAAATGCACGACGCAGAGAGCTACTTGATGCAGTCGTTTTACTTTGTATAGGCTGCATCTTCACGAAATCTAAAGCTACTTTGCAACACGGTGCGGGGAAAGAGGAGAAGGGCCATCACAATCGTCATCTAAATGTCTGCAGTGCAGATTCAAAGTGAAATGGCACTCCCTATTGTGCAATCTGTCCCATCTCTTCATCTCATTTCACACCTCTCTTCCACTGGCCTGCAGCATTGCTTATGTGCTGCATTGTGTTTCTTTCCATCAGAGAGCAGGATGTATCTGGAATAGATGTCAACATGGGCTGCCCAAAGGATTTCTCTCTGAAGGGAGGTATGGGAGCAGCACTCCTCACTAAGCCTGACAAGATACGAGAGGTAACTCAGACCAAAATTCTCATGTTTACCCACAGAAACATAAATATACAGGGTGGCCCAGAAAGAACGGAACACCTTTAATTTCAGCAATATCGTTGCAAATATGTAATTATTTTGCATACTATTGGAAAGGCCATTCTTTTTCCAATAGAATGATGCCAAGCTCTTTAATTGTGGTTCATGCATTACGATTTTAGGCCCATATTTTCAACTCTCAGAGACACCGAAATCAGCGAGAATTCGGCTTGCCATAGAACCAGTAATGTTCACAATGTGTGGAATGTGGCTGTCATTGTCCGTTACCATTGTGAATGAGACGACCTGACGACAATCACACCGTCCGCCCCACATTCCGCACATTGTGAACGCTACTGGTTCTACGGTAAGCCGAATTATCACTGATTTCGGTATCTCTGAGAGTGCAAAATGATCACATTTTGAAAATTGCAAGGGTTCACAAAAATGGTCGTAAAATCATAACGCATTAACCAAAATCAAAGAATTTGGTGTCATTCTATTGGAAAAAGAATGGCCTTTTCAACAGTATGCAAAGTAATGACATATTCGCAACAATATTGCTGTAATTAAAGATCTTAGGTGTTCCGTTCTTTTTGGGCCACCCTGTATAGGGCATGACATGTTAACAACAACAACAACAACTACTACTACTACTACTACTACTACTGCTACTACTACTACCACTACTACTATTACTACAACAACAACAACTTCAACAACAACCACAACTTACTTAAAGGTCTTGCAGTGTGTTATATACATATATAACAAATGTATATGTCAGGGTCACAAGTGAATCATTCAAGCCTTTAGCAATCGGATCATTTTCATGTAATTTATTTCTGGTAGAATATTATTATCCAATTTCTCTTTTTGATATGTTTTCATGATGCTTTGTTACCACTGAACAATATCCATGAGCCTAAATATCATTAGATTGAGCAGGCTTGTTACCAAGAGAAAAGAAAAGAATGATTTTTTGTTTCAAGGAAAGCTTTGCTTATCACACTAGCATTGCATTTTACCAATCTTGTATTTGTTGTTGTTTGTTCGTTTGTTTGTTTGTTCAGATCTTGACGACATTAGTCAAGGGGGTGAAGATACCAGTCACGTGCAAGATCCGTATCCTGCCAAAGGTAAATGTTGAAGCCATCTTTCGCAGCTGTTCAATGCAATTGCACCTCTGCTGTACTATTATGTGCAGTGTCGAGGAATGTTGTCAATCAGGTGTCGGTCAAATTCGTGTGGACAGAAAAGAGGGCCTTGACTGAAATGCTTTGCGACATATGTGTTTTTGATTTGTTTGTTTTTTAAAGTACAACTCAGATATTGATAAGGACTATTGTTACATGCGTACCTTTGACTTTCTTGCAATTATGTGACTGAAAGGTAAGCAATTCATCATACCAAATCAACCTACATGTAATTCAGTGTATAAATGGTAATATTTAATGTATTTTCAGAAGTACAGAAACAATTAGTAATTTGAAAATGCACTGCACATTTTCTAAGTTGACACCATTCAAAAGAACAAAATTAAAATAATTAAAACCATGAATTTTTCACTGAAATCAAGTTAAGAAGTTTTGAAACTTGAAAGGTTTCTTGCATTTTCTCAAGACAGTGATAATAGTCTTTCAATCACCTGTACAAATTAGGTGAGGCTTTGATGTCATCGCCTCACAGTTCCATAGCTTCCCTGTCTTCTCTTTGTATAATTATGATGACACTTTATTTACATGCCATGCAGTTGGAGGACACCATATCTCTAGCCAAGATGATAGAGACGACTGGTGTTGCTGCCCTCGCTGTCCATGGTCGACTAAAGGAGGAGAGACCTCGTCACCCGTGTCACTGTGATGTCATCAAGGCTGTGGCGG
Organism: Diadema antillarum; assembly: GCF_040938485.1. Lineage (NCBI taxonomy): Eukaryota > Metazoa > Echinodermata > Echinoidea > Diadematoida > Diadematidae > Diadema > Diadema antillarum. The sequence continues at coordinate 5,372 of NW_027272720.1, forward strand.
AAAGTGTCAGCATTCCTGTGATTGCTAAGTGAGATTTGTTGTTCATAAAGAGAGATCCATTAGCTCCAAAATGTTTTGTCATTAGTATCTTGTACAGTGTTGTGTACCTCTGTAGACACTTGGTACTTCTTTTGAATTTTGTAGAGTGTATGACATGCAGGTAATGGTTGTAAAAAATCCGTCAGTTCTTCATTGCATTTTTGAATTATTGCTATCATGCATACTGCCACACTACCATTGCCCATGTTACATACAGTAAGGATACATTTCCTATTGTAGAAAAAAAAAAAAGAATACCTAATTATTACATTGACCAATCATCACTAGGTGATTAAAGGGAAAAGTAATGTTTAAAGAGAAAGTTTTTGTGTATTTTTCAATGTAAGTTGGGTGGTGGTAGGGTTGGAAGCTGGGTGGCATGGTCATGTAATAGTGCCATTCTGTAAAACCAGAAAGGAAACCTTTGCAAATCAGAGCCAATGTCCATTTTCGTGGAAAAGAACGTTTGTGAATCGCCTCAGGCATGGAATGCATTGTGTAGAAAAGCACTTTCGCATGCATTTTACTTTTGTGAACATTGGACATTTTCGCGAGATGCTGTTTTTGCGAATTGGCACAGAGGCCTACATGAGTGCACTACTACCTTAGCATATGGTGACATTTTCGCGTGTTGTTAAATTCGCGGTCCAACTGAGATTCGTGAACTTCGCGAAAATTAAACCCTCGTGAAAATAGTAACTTATACAGTAGCAGGGAATATCTGGCTTATTTCTGTGTCTTCTTCTGTCCAGTGGGGGCTCCCTTGATATCCTGAAGACCTATGAAGACATTGAGCGATTCAAGGAGTTGACCGGAGCCTCATCTGTGATGATTGCCAGGGAGGCACAATGGAACCCGTCCATCTTCAGGAAAGAGGGCAAGCTGCCCATGGAGGCAGTCATCAAGAGATACATCCAGTATGTGAGTATCACTATGGGGTCTGTGTCACATCCACGGGGAATGATTGCATACATGAAACGGCACTCTGAGGTATATCAGACCTACATACGTACCAAGTCTAATGCCTACGGTATGAGTATCATGCCCCTGCCAGCAACCCATCTCACACTCACCCACTCAGCAGTCATTTTCTCACTGGAAAAAAGAAAACACAAAAAAGCCCAAAACAAAGCAAAAAACAAACAAACACTGCACATAGATCAATAATAAACACTGGATGGGAAGTCTGTTAGTGCTTAACTGAGTAAAGTTATTACTCTTTGCTTATTTAATCTGTTTCTTAGACCAATGCTTCTCAACCTTTTATAACCTGAGTCCACTTTGGCTCATATAAGTTTCTTCAGTGCCCAGTTAGAATACAAATATTTTTGAATGTATTTTTTTTGGCCAACATCAAAGCCCACCTGAGAGAGCTTCATGGCCCTCCAGTTAAAGGGAAGATAAACCCCAAGAGCAATGTGGATTGAGTGAAAGCAGCAACATTAGTAGAACACATCAGTGAAAGTTTGAAGAAAATCGGACAATCGATGCAAAAGTTATGAATTTTTAAAGTTTTGGTGTTGGAACCGCTGGATGAGGAGACTACTAGAGGTTATGACGTATGAGTGGACAACAATACCAAGAAAATATAAAGAAAATTCTACAAAAATCCATTTTTCATGAAAATTACAAATTCCATCAACTTGATATTGACATATGTTAAGGGTAGCAATTGTTCCCCCTGCTTTCTGAAAAAAAGTTGGTCCATTGCTCTTTCATAATTCTAGAAAAGTGAATTTTTGTTGAATTTCCTTTATCTTTTCTTTGTATTGTTGTCCACTCATACGTCATATCCTCTAGTAGTCTCCTCATCCAGTGGTTCCAACACCAGAACTTTAAAAATTCATAACTTTTGCGTCGATTGTCCGATTTTCCTTAAACTTTCACTGATGTGTTCTACTAATGTTGCTGCTTTCACTCAATCCACATTGCTCTTTGGGTTTACCTTCCCTTTAAGAAGCAGGGGGCTAAAAGATACCTATATGGCTATATTCTTCCAATTACACCTGTAAGTATTTGCTATTCTAAATGAATAATCTAAAGAAGTCTTTAAAAATTGTGACATCCACTTAGTCATGTCAGTCATACAAGACTGCTTTGATGCCCAAGCTTTGTTCTGCTTTCTGTATCTATACATGTATGAATACCTATATCATCCTTCCTTTTGATATGTTCCTGCAATATTTTTACTATCCCTGCATTCCGGCGATGATGGTGCTGTAGGCGGTGGACTATGATAACACGTACACCAACATGAAGTACTGCATCCAGCAGATCCTACGGGAAGAGGTGCAGTCAGAGCAGGGGCAACTCCTCCAGCACTCAAGGGGCGTGCAGGAGATCTGGTGAGGGACACCGTTAATAAAGGAACTATGCAATACCATTGCTTGTTGACTTGTGTGGATTCATGATGCCCTCAGCATTATGTATGTGGCCAAATGAATACATGAATAGGTGCCATATATTTTATTGCATGTTTCTATGTTTCTAATATGATTAGCAAAGACATTGCAGGGAAACATAGAAACATGCCAGTTGTGCTCAGTCAAGTGGGAGGTGCATTCCTATGTCTTCTGTTAATAATGTTAATACTTTACTAGTGTAAGACAGATGATGTCATTGACAGAATCTTGGTTTGATAGGTTTTTTGTTGGCGTTTCTAAGTAATCCAAAGAAAAATAGTTGGAAAATTATTATAAGATACATGGCAAGAATTTAGATATTCTTCGGGACATAGTGGTGGTGGTCAGAGCATTATAAATCAATATAAGTCAACATGCTTTTGTGTTGCACAGGCCCATTAAGCCCGGACAGAGATATATGTTGTCGTGTGTCTGACATTTTGATGTTAGGGAATATCAGTCAACTCACACTTTTGAAAATGAATACGCCATGAAATGTATAGCATGGACATTAGGTTGATTGATCAGTAGAAATTCAAGTATACAGTAAACACTCATTTACATGTATAAGGCACACCATGACTTTGGACATCGGGCAGAAAAAAACAAACACAGACGCAGGTACTTGCATTTATGTATAAGGCACACTCCCAACTTTCGATATTTTTCAGGACAAAAAAAGATGCGCCTTATACATGAGTGTAAGTGGTAAATAGATAAATAGATTGTTAGATAGGTAAGCAGATAGAGAGATTTCTGTAAGGTCGAATATTAGGTTGATAAATTAGATTGGTAGATAAATAAATGGCTAATGGATAGATATATAGCTAGATAAACAGAATAATAATCCTGGGAACAGATCTCATTAACATTTTTTTTTTCCCATTGAAAGGAAATCATAGAGTACCAAACTTTGATGTCAAGCTATTCATCACCATGAAAACTGGTTCTGAACAACCTCACCAGGCTCAAGTGTCTATGCTCGCACCTTGTTCTAACCCAAGCTATATATAACAAAAGACTGTGACATCATCACATTGGTACTCTGTAGATATAATGTGACAGTGACGCAGTATGAAATAATCACTTTCCTCCACTGTATTCAGCAGGTGTTTTTTTATTGCTATGAATAAATATGCACAATATCTTTTCATAGAACTGAAATAGAAGTCAAGAATGTAATTCAATATCATTCAGTTGTGTGGAAAGTCTGAATGTTGCCATCTCTTCCCATTAATTCTGTCACATCTTTGATATTCTCTATATATAATTTGTTATCTCACCAGTGCCATTTATGGCTTGTCAGACTACTATGATGGCATCGCTGCAAGTCGTGCCAAGTCTGAGGAGCTGAAGGAAGCCAGGAAACCCAAGAGACGCAAGCTGGACGATGGCAGCTACATCACCGAGGCTCCTGTCAAAATTGATAAGTTAGTTTTACTAATAAATTAGTTCTGTTGATAAGTTCATTTTATTGATAGAATAGTTCTGTTGATAATCAGTTCTATTGATAAGTTAATTCAATTGATAAGATAGTTCTGTCTGCAAATACAAAACCTTGATTCAGATTTCTTTTGTTCCTTTTCATATTTCATCCAAGTTGTATATCAACCTGTCTACATGTTTAAGTTTCAGTTTGTACTGTTTCTTTCCCACTGGTTACATGTACTCTTCAAAGACTTGAAGGAGTGCAACTTGTATCTTGGTATGCGCTTTAATAGATGTGGGAGACAAAGATACAATATACAAGAATTTTCTGTCAATCCTCAAGTGCATTATATATATGCTCCTTGCTTGTGCCATATGCCCTTGTAGTAAAGATACAAGCTTCAAGTAATCCCACATTTTCAATCATGAAGGGATGCACAAAAAGAACAAATGTACAGATTAGAATTAGTTGCATGAAGAGAACCTCTGTGCATTGTATTTGTAAACTGTAGCCTTAGGAGACAGTTTAGACATTACAATAAATGTATATTAAACTGTTGTACCGTGTCTGGCGATGACAACTCTTTTATTGCCCAGGAAAATGCTGCGTTCAGCCAGAACATCTTTCAAGGGGCTTCTTCTGGAGTATTCCCATGCGATGCACTGGCCTCGGCCCAGCTATGTCACAGTAAGCAAAAACTTCAGCTACAACAACAACACAAAATGAAACATAAAAACTGCAATTTTCTGGGGAAGTTTATGATGCAAAATCCCTCTTTTTTGCTATTTTTGTATACAAATGCTCTCCATTGGGATAATGGTCCCCAAAATTTTCTGTATGCCCATAGATAGATGAGGTAACATAAAAAATGGTCTGCTGTTACATGATCACTTTTAATCCAATCACTGACTGGTATTTGAATGACCCATGTCATATACAAAAATGTTCAGCTGACTTCAGCTTGGAGGCAATACAGCTTTACCAAGTCTTTTCATATCATAGCAGTTTTATGATATCTGGAAATTAGTTGTTTTATACAGTGGAAACTCGATATAACGAGATGGTCGGGACCGAGTCATTTTCCTCGTTATAGCCGATATCTCGTTATATCAGTAGGCATAAAAGAAGGCATAAAATAAAGACATTAATTTGCACATGTGGGACTACCCATCATATGTCAATCAATACTGATAACTTGATATTGTGTGCAAGGGAATTACTCACCTTTATGGGCAAGAAGATGTTTTTCGCCAAGGAAATCCAATATCAAGAATGTGTTTCTTATTAATTGTAGATGTGTGAATTTGTAAATTTGTATAGCTTGCGATTGTATCAAGATCGTCTGTGGATTGGTATGTGGTTATCGTATGGGTGTGTGTTGTGTGGAAAGCTTGAATATGGTCTGCACAATGCTGTGTGTGTATGTGACACATTCTGTATGTACATTATGACTGCGTGTGTGTGAAGACGGGGAATTCCCTAAGTAGAAGGCCAATCACAGCATCCGATTGCCTCACACCTGCTAAACGTCATGATGATGTCATGTACACATATGGCCGTCCCACCACATTTTCTGCATGTACCAGTGTGCGTGCACACATACACTTCACACGTACAACATGCAGTGCTAGCTGGAGTGCACTGAAGAAAATGATTATGTGTGTACAAGACAGTTTTTGGCGCATCAAGCTTTACAATCTCGGAAGATGATAGCTCTAGCACAGGCGAAGTAAAGCTTTACCGAAAGCATTTTGCTTAAAGGGGAAGTCCGGACGATTATCAGCCGTTTCGTGTGTAAAGAACAATATTTCATGAACCTATTACCCTTTTCCCGACGAGAAAAGACCATCAGATACATTTACTATGATTTTTTTTTAAAATAAGGTAATTCTTCATGTTCGAATCCGTCGCGAGCTGCCCTTCGTACTATCTGTCCCAGGATGCATTGCGCGTGACGTATCGGGCGCAGTTTCCTCAGCTGAGAGCACCGCGAGCGAAGCCCAGCTACGCATCGATCTCCCATTGCACTGCTGACTGCGGGCGGTATCTGCATGTGTGCCTTGTCGGCGCTACTGCAGGAGACCGTACACCGATTTAGGAGTGCTGTTGCCAAACGCTGTATTCCTTTATTCAAATAATCTTCGTTATATATCTATATAAAATCTTCAAAGATTAATGTAAAATAGTTGCAATGCTATAACATTTTCGTTTAAATTGAAATATGTATGTATTATAATACTGCCGTACTTATTAGTGTCCACCCCATCACTTACAATGCATTAGCTGTTGTCGGGCTGTGCAGGCATACATTTACGTCTGCTGCTGCCAAGTGCTATCACAATCCGCGATCGTTTTTTCGACTTCTGAGAGTGAACAATCTGAAATCAGTCTGTCAATGTCAGAATTATTGCCTCTTTTGTTGTCCGAGACTGTTGAAAAGTGTGTCTGACGGTGATAAAATACGACAGTATACATGTAACTTGAACCGAGGAAGAAACGTCAGCGCCAGCTTGGTACCGCCGCCGCGCCGCGCCGGTAACTACGACCAGCAGCCCAATACACACAGCGTAATCGGGCTGCGTGTTGTAGCATTCAGGATCATGGAAAGGTAGTATCGTGGATAGATATCAATTTAAAATCGAAATATTTCTTCAATTTGAAGACTTACTAGTAAAGTTGAAGTATTGACAACACCCTAACACTTGACACATCGGCATTTTTTTAATGAAGCAGTAGATCATGCCGCGTGCATCCGCTGTGTGGTCAGAGACTGTTGAGCGGTACGCTACTACCGCTTGCTTGGCCCGTATCACCGTTGCTCAAGCAGGGCTCCCCCGAGCCAGCTGACGCTCCAAGCAAAAAGCAATGTGAGGATGAAACGTCACGCTGTCACGTGATCTTTCTCGCCGGCGTACAGAAATCGAACGGTTACGATTCAAAATTAGTGATGCTAAAAAATCGATTGTGGCGAGTTGGGAGGGTCTTTTTCAATGAAACTTAGTCATTATGGTCCTTTATTTATGTAGATTTTGGTTAATTTTTTTCAAAATCGTCCGGACTTCGCTATAGCAGGTTTGATTTACTATGTTTTTCTTTGTTTGGAAGTCACAAAATTTATCTCGTTATAGCAGTTATTTCGTTATAGCCGATCTCGCTATAAGAGTAGCATTTTACATAGACTTGTGTGGAAGGAAATTTGGGACCAAGAAAATTTCCTCGTTATAACCAATATCTCGTTATAGCAGTGTTCGTTATACCGAGTTTCCCCTGTATTGTAATTTGTGTAACTTTGATGTAACGTTGTATATCATGATTATGCTATTGCTGATCTTCTGGATAATGTGACAGTAGGAAATCCTTTGATGTGATTCACAAAATATATAGTGCATGAAGACAATGTTGTGTCACTCCCGATAAGGTGGAACAAGTATTATCTAGCATTGTCACAATGAGACCCAGTTGCATTGTTATTTACAAAGCAGTACCAGTACTGCAGACCTTGTGGTATGTGTAATGTGTATAAGCTATGTATATGACAAATTTCAAAATCTGAACCTTTACCTGGCACAAATATAGACTGCTTGGAGAAAGTTGCATGCCATTTCTCTTTTCAAGGTGTTCAGCAAAAAACAAGCAATGAAATAGAAATCACATGCATGGTGAATACTCATACAGATCATAATAGTAATGCAGTAGTTTGTGTTGTATACAAAGGTATATAGGGTTTGCACGTAGATGAAAATTGTTTTTAGCTATACTTACTGAATTTGAAATTGTTCTTATTTGATCAAGTCATTTGTGTTTTGCAAAAGTACATGCAGTTTGGTGCATTTATCAATTGAAATGACAAACAACAAGTAGAATCTAGTTCTTTTTATGCCTCCGCCACAAAGTGGTGCCGGAGGCATTATGTTTTCGGGTTGTCCATCCGTCCGTCCTTCCGTCCGTCCGTCCGTCCGTCCTTCCGTCCGTCCGTAATGAATTTTGTGGACAAGGTAACTATCAAAACCTGTTGAGGTATCCTAATGAAACTTGGCATGTATGTGTATTAGGGGGTGAAGTTGTGCCTATCAACTTTTGGGTGCACATGCTCAAGGTCAAAGGTCAAAAGGTCAAGGTCAAATACATAAAATTTCACTATTTCCACCATATCTATTGAATGCCTGAAGATATTTTCTTGAAACTTAGTGTATACGTGTATTACCCAATTAAGATTCTCTGGTGGAAGTTTGGGTCATGAGGTCAAAGGTCAAAGGTCAAAAGGTCAGGGTCAAATACATAAAATTTCACTATTTCCACCATATCTATTGAATGCTTGAAGATATTTGCTTGAAACTTAGTGTATACTTGTATTACCCAATTAAGATTCTCTGGTGAAAGTTTGGGTCATGAGGTCAAAGGTCAAAGGTCAAAAGGTCAAGTAAAAATATTAAAACTTATTTTTTTTCTCCGTACCTTGGAAAATTGTTCAAGGTATCTTCATGGAACATAGTATATACATGTACTGACTGGAAGTGATTATCTAGAGAATGTAGGGTTCATGGGGTCAAAGGTCAGGGGTCAAAGGTCAAGTGCAACACTTCAAAATTTTACTATTTCCCTCATATTCATGCAATGCCAGCAGGGTTATTTTTTTTTACACTTGGTGTATGCATGTGTAACCTAATAGAAATTCTCTGGAAAGTTTTTTTTTTCTTCTTTTTTTGCCTCAAAGGTCAAAAGGTCAAAGATCAAGTGAAAGTGCTGAACTAACTTTTTCCTCCATATCTCGGAAGTGGCTCAATCTTGAAACTTAAGTACATATTATGCATGTTCTACCTGAAAGTGATTATCTTATGAATTTTAAGGTCAAGGGCCAGATGAAAATGGTAACAATTTACTATTCAATTCAGAAATTGCACTTTTTTCTCCACACCTGTACCTTGAAAATTACTCAATGCCTAAATGTATGAATGGGTCAAAGTCAAGTTAAAGTCCTTAAATCCCTAGATACATGCTCTCCTATTCATCCAATTAAACCTAGGTCAAGGAAGGTGAACATTCAACACATTTGTGACAAACTTGTCATTTCAATATTTTGCCAATTTTGTGAAAATGTAATCACACATTGTCCACATGTACTATCTAGACCATAGAGATGTATACTAAGAACACTAGAGGGCGGACTCCGTAAAATCCCTGTGACCGATAGAAGGAGGCGTTCGCCATTTTGGTCCGGGCAAATTTCGACTAGCGACCGTACCGATAACGTGTAGCGCTACGGAGCATTCAGGGAGATCGACGACGGGATGCAACGGCAGTAGGCTGGCATCTATGCCAAGGTCTCCATCGGAGTTTGGAAATCGAAAAATGTTCTTAAATTCGCAAATTCTACTTAAAGTAGCATAGATCTATGTTGCAAAATGCCTGGTTCATGTGCTGCTTTTGGATGTAGAAACAGGAGAAAAGAAGGGGAGCGGAGATTCCTTTCACAAGTAACTAAAATTACATTTATAGTGTGTGTTAAACAGATTGATTCAAGGCAAAAAAAAAAAGAAGGAAAAAGAAAAGAAAAGGTCTTGCAAAATTCGTCAGGGGCACTCCGCCCTCCCTCAGCTATTCTCGATCTATTGCTACTATAATATAGATAGCTAATACAGTACATAACTTTATGCAAGGTCGACGGAACGGGGGAGGGGGCATTTGCCCCATTTCAAAAAAAAAGGAAACTCCCCTTTTTAAGTTAAAAAAGTGCTCATTTCTAAGTGCCCTATTTGGCCATTGAGCCTTCCCCCCCCAAAAAAAAAAAAAAAAAAAAAAATCGTTCCTCCACCCTTTGCTATACCAGCAGTTAATTTCACTAAGATAGTGTGAGAAAAGCTCAGAATACGTAATTATATGCCTGGTGACAGGACATATGCTCCGGCATTGATATCTTTCTGAAAGTAGAATTACCATCATGGGTCTGATTGGGCTTTTGGTTCTTGTAAGAAAGGCAGGGTGAGGATTAGGATTAGGGTCACCGTGGGTGTTATGATTTGGGTTAGGGTTTATGTAAGCTTCAACATTAGCATTTCGAGCTTGAACATCAATATGTCATGGAACCAATATGCCTACACGTACTTATAAAAATGATTTATTTCATTTCCACCACCACCAGAAAAAAAAAATACAATGAAACACTCGTATACACAGATAGGACTATAGAATGCAGTCCCCTCATACAGAAAAAAAAATATAACTGCAAAAAAAAAAAAATACAAATACAAAAATTGACGCAGTATACTGTATCACAAGGGGCATCCGGCAGTCTAGAGACCAAGAGAACCCTTTGTATTGCATGGACCATGGTCGTGTTGGTCGGCTTGAAAGTATTACCTCGTTGAGAATAAAGTAATTTTTTTATATTTTCATTTTCTTTACCACTCACAATAAGAGATTGCTAGCAACTTAAATTTTTGAGTTGTTTCCTTCTCTCATCTCCGACCCCCTCGTCTTTTTGCTGAAAGGCAATACGTGTTTGAGCGCTTGTTGTATACGTGTTCACGTGTCCACCACTACTGCGCTGCCCGGACCGATGCTTGTTTTTGCCCGGACAAAGATGGCGCGCGGCCTCTTCATCTCGGCACACGAGCACTGCGTACGCGCCACACGCAGTCCGCGCTCTAGTATATTATTAGTATACATCTCTATGATCTAGACCTATTTGGAAAATCATGCATTATGGCGGAGGCATACCAGTCGCCAAAGCGACATTTCTAGTTCTTCTTAATCTGACAGTAAAACCAGATGAAATTTGTAATTGAGTCTGAGGAATTCTTTCTTCTTTTTGCTTCGACAGGAAGAAGAACCTGCGATGCGAGTGTACAAGTCTGTCGTCACGATGAACTGCATCCAGTATACCTCTAGTGTATGGTGAGTCAACATTTCACAGTGATTTGGTCACATGACTGATAGTCCCTTTGTCACATGACTAGTGAGTGGATGGCACACACTGTACATGCCTCAACTGCACCATACCATTTTCTTTGGTAGATAAACAAAAAATTAGCCTATATTCAGTCTTAATGACTACTAGAAAAATGAACTGTTTCACTATTTTCTGATCAAAACAATATTATTCTTTTAAAGCTTATATTTGTTGGTGAAGACTCTGATGATCATATTATTTTACAGTGCAACATACAAACATGCTTTATGTAGCTATGTTTTAGGGGACAAAGGAATGATACAGAAAATTAGAAATGACGAGGTGCACAGTTTGGAGTCGGGAGCAAAACTTTTTTACCTTCTTTCTTATTTTACGTCAAAGTGTAATGAAACCTCTCCCATTGTCTTTGTCTGAATTTACTGGATTTATCAAAGCTTACTTGAGCATGATATGGTATTGAACCTAGCCCTAATTCTGCTTTCTTTGCCATTAATTTAAGTAATTAAAGGGTCAAACAATCCTCTTCCATCAAGAATTCAGGCCACAATGTCTCACATGTCGCCCTCTATAGGGAGAAGAGCAAGAAGAATGCAGAGCAGGCTGCTGCGGCAGTGTGTGCCATGGAACTAGGACTGTCCCTGGAGTGCCCAGTGAAGTCCGACAGCCTCGCCGAGCCGAAGGAGACCAGTGGAATTTGCGAGAGGGCGCTCTCCACTGGCACCGATCCCACGAGAGGAGAGTCATTCCGTGACGGCAGAAATGAACGATCCAATGGAGGAGCGGGGGAGGTTGGGAACAAGGAAAACACTCTGAATGTAGTGTTGGCCGGAAACTCTTCACAAGATTTAGAGTGTGGAGACTCACTGCAAAAGCCGGTGACAGAAATAGCCAAAACAGACAAATTTGAGGGACAGAGTGCAGAACAGAGGTGACATGCCGTGCAGTGGCACACACTCACCTTTTCTCATGGAATTATTTAATTCTATAGCATATAACCTTTTATTATACATGTGTGAAGCAACTATTTTTATAGTATTATAACTTGTAGCATGTCTTCTTGCAAAATGTTGTAACTTGATTACATTTTCCCTATCAAGATATCACATTTTTTGTGCGTTTCTGACAAGCGCTGTTGCTGACATTTGGCTGTCATATTAGTTAGAAAGCTCAAAAACTTTATTTGAATGTTACCAATAATTTTTTTCAAGCAAGGAACTTGGGGAAATGTTCCGTACCTCAACCACTGAGGAAGATGCTTAGTCTAAGATATGAACATGAAGTAGGCGAGGCAGACTAGGCATTGATTAGATAGGCCCTGCGAAAGCTGTCACAACCAATTTTATGAGTCTTTGCATACACACTTTTGATAGAATCTGTGATGCAATAGATGAATGCTTTGGTAGGTTCACATCAGTATACATTAAGTATACATGTATATACAGGTGTGTGTTGAGGTGGTCTAGAAGAACTACAGTCATGTTAGGATTGTAATGAGGTGTGACATTTTACTTGCTTATGACTCCTTGTTAAATTCAACGAATGCTTTCATTTCCTCCAGTGAAGTACCCTTCACAGACACATCCACAACACAATATGTAAATCATCCATAGAACCTGTCTTATATGAACTGTAATGTACTATTACTTACTAAGTTTGGTTTTGGGGGTTTGTTTTGTGTTTTTTAATAGAAGAAGAGTAGAGTGAGCTCCAAGGTATAGTGGGCAAAGCTTTGGATTTGTTGGGTTTGGAGTTCAAATCCTGCATGGTGCATTCATCTTTTCACTCTCAAGTGCAATTTCATCATTGAATTTTGAATAATCATAATTTTTAAACCAAATTACTGTGATTCTAAGTGTGATTTTGTCACCATTCCCATACTGGGACTTTTAAAAATCAAAATTTGCGTATTACAATATTCCAGAAGACAGACAAACACATAGGAGCATACACTGTATAACCTTTACCTTTTGTTATCAGAGATTCCTTTTTAATAAACACGCTGTTTGTTCTAAGAAGTGAACAAAATGTGTGTAAATGTGATGTCCTTTTAGTATCATCATGCAAACATTACTATAAACTACTAAAGGCTTGATGCTTTTTGTATTCATTGATGGAACTTTGAACTCGGCAGAAAACAGTAATCATAATATCAATCATTACTGTAATTCTGCTTGCAATTAAATCATGAAATTACATAATCAGCATTTTCATTTATTATGTTCGGTCACAAATGAAGAAAGACACTAGTTGAGGTTCATTTGGATGAAATATTCACTTTATTCACAGCAATTCCAGCCAACCAAGATAAGGCACATTATTCCTGAAAGCAGTATACACCAGAACTCTCTTTACACCTGCCACAGGTGGCGCTATGCATCAAAACACACAAACAACCTTGAGTGATTAACATTGACTGGCTTATATCACAAATCATCATACTAAATGTAATGATAGCAAGTTCTGAAGTATGTATGCCATATCTCTTATTGCTTACATGCTTAAAAATTAATGGATGCAGATTATAATCATACTTACTGTCTAAATAAGAAAAAAAGGAGATAGATATCAAATCATCAAATACACTGTACTCTATATGCAATTATAGAACCATATTTTTACCCTTTTTTCAATGTTTTTCAAAAAGAACTACATAATTATGAACCACATAATTATGAACCACATAATTATCAGGTTAGTGAATATGTAAATTGGTGCATCAAATGCATTACTTGATAGGTTCACATTGACTGATAACTGTTCCTGTATGCCAAGTTTTGACTGTTGAATCTTTACTGTATATGTAATATTAATGTACACTGTATTTGTATTTATAAATGATTGTGTAAACATATGGTGCTAGAAAAGACTTTGATATGTACTTTTGAACTGTTAGGTGATGGCATCATGTAGGACTGGTATGTTGGTGGATAAAAATTAGTGTACAGCAATTAGACACTGCTTTAAATCAACCAAGAATTGCAAACGCAGTCAAAGCAAACAGTAAATAAAATGAAAATATTACAATAATTTCTTTGAAAACCACTGAGATGCATTTTTTTCTTTGACAATATGGAAAGATTGAATACTGTAGCAATTTTACCACAATCACTATCCATAGAATCCTGAATGCACACATAATGTGTGCGTCTAAAACAGGTATGACTTGCACAATCTGTGTAGTGGAAAGACACTACATATGTACACTGTACCATATTTTGAACTGAGCAATGTGATAGTTTTGCATGTTCACACTTCTTCAAACAAAAGTAGCATCAACAGGTGACTCCCATTATGTCCTTGGGACTTGCAATTTTCTTTCGTTGTATTGAAATTCATTACATAATCTAAGGAAATTTTGCCTCAAACTTAATACATGTAATGATGATTTTGGTACCTGAATTCTTACTTTGTTTTTAAAAAATTATTTTATGCACTACAGTTTTGTTCATTGTAATGGGAGCACCCTGTATCTCTACTGACAGTTCTGTACAGTGCACTCCCGTTATAATGAAATGCTCGGGACGGGCAGTTTTCTTTCGTTATAACCGAACAAATACAATATAATCAAAACAAGGAAACCACGCATATATCATATTCTGTTTGTTGAATACTCATCTTACACTGTGCAGCTATGTGAAACGGGATGGTACACTGTACCTTTTAAATTTCGCTTGGATATTACATTGAAGAGAGCATAAAATTGACAGAAACTGTCCGTGACACACAGAGCGAACACACCGTGATGTGAAGCGTTTGCCCATGCTTGTTCCGCTACGTATTTTCGAAAGCGATCCACATTTCGTTATAATGGATCACATTTCTTCTTTTTTTCTTTGTCCGTGGGGCTCGGAAAAGACTTTGTTATAACGAATATTTCTCTATAACCGTGTTCGTTAGAAGCGAATTTTGTACCATAGACATTAATGGCGATAATTTTGGGACCAGAAGTTTTACTTCGTTATAACCGTGTTCGTTGTAACGGGAGTGCACTGTATTGAGATGAGAGAAGGTAGCCTGACAAAGATGGAATAAATACATTGATAAAATGAGCATATATCTTGAAGTAATAGTAGTACAAGATGTTTAATGTTTGATGTCAGATATTTCTACTACATAGTACTTTGTCTCGTTTCTTATCTTTATGTCACTGTGTGTGCGTGTTTGCTTTTGTCAAATTATCAGTCATAAGTTCACAGAGATACGCACCATGCAGGTCTACATGTTCGCTTGAATCTACAGTCAATTCTGAATATGAATAATGATATAAGTGGCCCATTAGGAAGCACTGTGTGCTATACACACACTCTATAATAATATACATGTACTCACAGGCTCCCACAGTCCCTTTCAAAGGACTAGGCTATGAGCTAAAGTGTCATGTCAAAGGTCAGGGGGGCATTTCATGAAGCATATTGTCAAGATTTATTTATTTTTTTCCTATTGACAAACTGATATAGGCCACTGAATTCCTTGTACGGTATCTGATTGGCTGAGAGCAATTTTGTCAGCAAATGTATCAGCCCTAAGTGCTTCATGAAGTGCCCCCAGGCACACCCGGTACTGTAAGGAAACTCAAACCAGGGACCTCAATGTTGAAAACATGTGGCTTATCCACAGATGAGACAAAACAGCTCTCACTATTTTATTGATTGCTGGTACATAACATCTTACCTATATATACCTATAGGAAACACAGCGTGACCCATGCACTTACTTTTATGCATAGAATATTTATGTGTCAATGGAGAAACTAATCTAAATTGGCTAATTACACACATCATAATAAATGTTAGTAATGCATAGTGAAATGGAAGATAGCTCGTACACACAATGGAAGAATCAGACACAAGATACACCTGTAAACTCCCACGGTATCATCATGGCATAAGCTCAGGAAAAGAGGGCGCCCGTGATTATCGCCAGAAGGATCGTGGAGATGAACAGGAGGCCAAGATTGATGATCAGGAAGAATCGACGTCGATCCTGGTTGGCTGGAGCCTCCTGTATATCCTGTCAAAGACAACAATGTCGGAAGAAAAACAATGTTGTGTTAATTTTACATATCAGACATGCATAATTTGTGTGTATGTGTGATTTGCACAACATGTAAGAATTATTCATAGAGCGTGTATGAAACAGTTTTGAGATCAATTGCATAATACATATACTGCTTTTGTCAATGCAGAGGCATGAAAAATTATGGTCTACTGGTATACATTACGGTATGCCAATGCGAGAGACAACCCACCTTTGATGGCAAAGGACTGTCCCGCCGATAGAAGCTGAACAGCACTGCGTTGATTAGCGTGATGATGGCAGTGAGAACCATGCTCGCCAGTAGATACCGACCGAGCCGAGTGGTCATGTACGCTGGCACCTCGCTGCTCAGCGCCATTGCCTGGACGACCAGGGCGATGAACACGATCCCGCCGAAGATGACTCTTTCCCCCGATCCCTCGGGCCTCAGGATGAAGACGACAAGGATCAGCCAGGCAGTGATGACGGCTGGTCCGATGAGGGAGCTCGAGTTCTTGCGGGCGATCACGACGGTGCCTTTGATCTGATCGTAAGATTCTGCACAGCACGGATACTTTTTACGATTCAGTTCGAGCTTGTAGTCGATCACATCCCAGTTTTTATTGTCGAGGATCTCGTCGAAGCCAGCCAACTTGTCAACTATGAGCGCGATGTTTTCAGTGTGGTGTGCCCACGAGCCCCATATTAGCTCACATGTCTGCAAATAAATACATAATAATGTACTGTAAACGATTCAGAGAGATACAAACCCTCGTAGAAAAACGTCACGACATCCTCAAAAACAAAACAAACAAAGCAAAGCAAAGCAAAAATCAAAACAAAACAAACGCTTGGTGTAAATAGCTGCAAGTGAGTATAACACCCATTTAAGTACGGAAATTGAATGCACTTAGGTTATGATAGAAAACCCATTTTCACGACAGCTGAGAATTTTGCCCTAAACATTCAAAGGAAGCGATAGGTTTGCAGGGTCAAAGCAAAGGGTCTAGGCTGCTGAATGAAAGCTTTTATGTTCATGAAATAAAATGTAAATACATGTAGCTTGTTAATAAAGTCCTATAAAACTCTAAGAACTTTATACTTCTTACAGTGTCGACTCCTACTACCTTGGTAAACTTTTCAGCTGCATCTGATGGAATTGACAGTGAGTTATGCAACAAAATCATTCCTTTTTCAATACAAATAAATTTGACCAAAAGATTAGATGCATGGAATTAGGAAAATCTTCATGGAAACTTCACATACAAAGGCAATAAATAAGACATTGTGCTGCAGACGCAAATTGATAATAATCAAAGAAAAAGTGAAAACAAATTGAATATAGGTCCGCAAAAACTCACTGTTCGTTTGTTTGTTTATTTGTTTGTTTGTTAGGACAGACTTGCAACAGCAATTGATAATTCTGTGCTGTTCCATCTCTGATGTTGTTGGATTGTATTGTGAATATAGAAAAGAGCGACTGCGGAGGTTATGACATGCTAGTTTAAGTATTCAGATGAGTCAATTGGGGGAAAAGATATTGAGGAATTTGAGAATTGGAGAACGCAGCTCGATGACAAATGTTGGTTTTGTTGAAATTCAAATGTGATTGGTCTCTTTCCTTGATACTTTAATCCCAAAATGTAGAAACAAATCTTTAAAAAAATAGTGAAAAGATGTGATACTTAAAGAACTGTGGAAAGTTTAATGGAAGCTACACATAAACAATACAATTGAAATGACGAAACGGAATTGTATTTTCTTTTTCTATAATATATAGTAAATAGAATATGATTGAAAGATGACAATTCCAAACCCCGATAATATTTCATCAAAATTGAATTACTGCGGAGAATGCAATACTGTACCTAATTCGAAAAAAAAAAAAATACTTTGCAATTAGTTTGATTTCTTTTTTTTAATTCTTTTAATTGTTTAGTATGAGTATGAGTACTAACAAAACACGTGGTCATGTTTTCAACTGTGGCATTATGTCACTTATCTTCTGGTATTTTAGATATTTTGTGTTCATCCATGTTTTCGCATATTTAGATTATCATTGCAACATGTCACATGCTTACTGATCATGTCATTATTGTTGTAATCCAATTGCTAATTTTCAGTAGTATTTTTTCATCTTCTATACCATGCGCTATTAATGTTTCGTTGCGATGCACATGTCAAAAGAAAAGAAAAAAAAAACAAACGGCAAATTTCTTGAGGTCATCTTCCTACATTTTTTAAATGGGCGCGCATTCGACAAGAATTTGAGAATTGATTTATTTATTGTTGCCACACTTTCAAGCTATGCTGAAGTGTCAACCCCTGTAATACTATGAAACATTCTGTGACAGAAAATATAATTCAAGAACTTGTATCATATCAGAATGATTTGTATCACAAAATCAAAACAAGGAAAAGCAGAAATTACGCGGTGCGTAATATATGTCCCCACCGGAAGTAGCATTTTGTAGCAAAATGTACAATATAGGTCAAAAATAAAGGTCAAAGGTCAAAGAAGTCAAAGGTCAAAATTCTGTGTAGAAGTTTTGAAGCCCTCACCTAGTGCCATCACATAAAGCAAACGGAATCGAAATCGGGTTAGAAATGGCGAAGGAGTAGCATTTTGTAGCCAATGTACAATAAAATGTAGGTCAAAAATCAAGGTCAAAGGTCAAAGAAGTCAAAGGTCAAAATTCTGTGTAGAAGTTTTGAAGCCCTCACCTAGTGCCATCACATAAAGCAAACGGAATCGAAATCGGGTTAGAAATGGCGAAGGAGTAGCATTTTGTAGCAAAATGTACAATACAGGTCAAAAATCAAGGTCAAAGGTCAAAGAAGTCAAAGGTCAAAATTCTGTGTAGAAGTTTTGAAGCCCTCACGTAGTGCCATCACATAAAGCAAACGGAATCGAAATCGGGTTAGAAATGGCGAAGGAGTAGCATGTTTTGTAGCAAAAATGTACATTATAGGTCAAAAATCGAAAGGTCAAAGGTCAAAGAAGTCAAATGTCAAAATTCTGTGTAGAAGTTTTGAAGCCCTCACCTAGTGCCATCACATAAAGCAAACGGAATCGAAATCAGGTTAGAAATGGCGAAGGAGTAGCATTTTGTAGCAAAATGTACAATACAGGTCAAAAATAAAGGTCAAAGGTCAAAGAAGTCAAAGGTCAAAATTCTGTGTAGAAGTTTTGAAACCCTCACGTAGTGACATCACATAAAGCAAACGGAATCGAAATCGGGTTAGAAATGGTGAAGGAGTAGCATTTTGTAGCAAAATGTACAATACAGGTAAAAAATCAAGGTCAAAGGTCAAAGAAGTCAAAGGTCAAAATTCTGTGTAGAAGTTTTGAAGCCCTCACGTAGTGCCATCACATAAAGCAAACGGAATCGAAATCGGGTTAGAAATGGCGAAGGAGTAGCATTTTGTAGCAAAATGTACATTATAGGTCAAAGGTCAAGGTCAAAGGTCACAACTGAAATTCTGTCTAGAAGCTTCAAAGCTCCCATGTAGGGCTATCATATAAAGCAAACAGAATAAAAATTGGCTCATAAATGACAGAGAAGTAGCAAATTGAACATTTTGATCACACACGGGCCCACACACGGACACACGGACACACACACGGACACACACACGTACGGAGCCCGTTTCATAGTCCCCTGCTCGAACTCGTTCGGCGGGGACAATGGACCATAAGTTTCATATTTTGTATAATATATATATATATTTTTTTTTTTTTTTTTTTTTGGGGGGGGGGGGGGGGGGGGTAAAATCATTGTCATAAGAAAGTTCCAGAAACGTTAAGTTAAATTAAATTAAATCAAATCAAATCAAAATGGCATTTGAAAGTGGAATTACATCTGTATTAGAGTCAAGCAAGAGGGTCAGGTCTGGTGACTTTGTCCGATCCCTATACCGTGTTATTCTTTAAGTGATTTTAAAATCACTATACATTTTTATCTTTGAAAGACCCAAATGTGTTCCCGCGTTGAAAGGGTCGATACATGTATTCACCTGTTCGTCGTATGGATACCTGGAGACATCCATGGCACACTGGGCTTTGATATTATGTGGCTGGATGTAGTGGATTGTTCCATCAGCGTACACCGTGGCTAGGATATCGGTCACACTCTGTGTCGTCTCTACACTGTTATCCGGGGGAGGAAAAGAGAAAAGACACAGTTTATAGTCTCAATAGCCATGTGCAAGTGGATTATACATATATAATACATGTATATATAAATAATAAATATATACACTGTATATATATATATATATATATATATATATATATATATATATATATATATATATCAATATCAAGGCTTGACACAAACTCTTCTCTGGTAGCCCATTCGGCCCATTAAAATCTGTCAATTTAACATTTTTGTATAACAATTGTGATATATAAGGAAGGAGAAATCGGTGCGTAGCTTTGACATCATTATTCCTCTTACTGTTCCTCCTTCTCGGAAATGCACAAGAGCTGAAAAATTGGGAATCGAACCCGGGTCTTTGGCATGGAACGCCAACGCCTTAAACTGCTCGGCCACGGAGACGTCATAGCGGTTCAGGCAGACCCAAGCTCGAATACTAGTACCCGATGGACCAACCTTTCAACCCTTTATGCGCATGTTCCTTTTTTGGGGCAGAGAGTTATAACTCTAATTAATTCAGGAGAAGTCAAAAAGCTGTTGTAGAGGTGATTTCTTTCTCGCACTAGATATATAGGCCTATATATATATATATAGACTGATTGATTGATCGATTGCAAAACAGTGTCTCTCTCACTCGAGAAAGGGTAATTTGTATTCATGTTATCAATAAGTCCTTAAAGTTTTTGTAGAAATCGGAGTACATCAATGAAAATTTGGGAATTAAATTGGACACATAAGAACAGTTTTGAACTGAATAGATTTAGAGAGTATAATTGATTGGGAGCTCTGTGATTTAGAAGTTGACCAGCTCTGAATTTGTTTGATACAAAACATTTTAATAATTCTAATTTCTCTCTTTCCCTCAAAAAGGCCCTATCCGCTTACAAGAAGCATGTTACTCTGTAAACAGGCATGCACTTTATACCAACAACTTGTCTAAATTAAAATATATAATAAGTAAAAACAAAAAATCGGTAGAAAAGTGAAAATTGGTAATCTTGTGTGTACAAACCCAAAGGAAAGCTGCTCAACGATAATCGACAAAGACTTCTTAGTTTATCTGATTCCCTAAACTTGTTTACACTTCATATCTTCTCTCCTTTTCTTTTCTTTTTTTTTTGGGGGGGGGGGAGGGGGGATTCTATATCCCGAAATTTTTGCTGATCTCCTGTAATCTTTTTGTTTAAATACATGTAAATATAATATTAGAATGGGATTTCTTAACGAACGACTTTTTAACATATTCTTCGCTGAAATACGAATTATCCATCTAAAAGAGCACCGTTGACTGATCCAAATGGCGGGGAAACGCCTCTCTCTTTTTGCTAGTTGCCATCTGTCAAAATCATATTAAGTCTATACGCTATGACCATAAGGCCCACCCTATACCACATGAGATGGAACGATCCGTAAGAAAAGGACAGCGGATAAGTGCAATGTATAACCATGCACATTGTTTCATGTTTTGTGACCCCACGCAAGGAACCATTTTTTCAGTATGACGCGCTCACAATTTTTCTTGCAATATCTGATCAGACGTAGAGCACTGAAAATTATGGTGAAATATTTCAAAGAGGCTCCGTATGACAACCATGTCATGAAACAAATCTCCTTTACAAAATCTTGCTATGTTGGTGAGGTGTATTAAGCGAGAGATTATCTTCTTCAGTTTTATGATAACGAAGGCATTTAGCAGAGTACACCAACCGACAAACTCACAAAGGCTTAAACTAATATAGTCACAGGCCACAGGGAAGTCAGAAATCTTCCATCATTTTTATCCCTCGTCTATTTCAGGCGTTACTGAGCAAAGATGACTTTATTTCACAACATTCTACATATTACAGTTTTAAAAAAAAAATCTCAGTTTGGACTTTATAGCAAGCAATGTGATCAGAAAAGCTGTTTAAGAAATTCTAAACGTTGCATACCAGATCTCAATGTTCCCTCTTATGACGCATTATACGGCTCAGTTCCTTTCGCAATGTACATGTGTATAGTGATATACAGGGTGTTTAATGATGAATTATTGGCATACATACAAACAAGACATATACAATTCCTATACAAAAAAGAGAATTGTATCTTTACGTTGGTCTCTTTCTGATGTGCAAAACGCCAAAAACTAGGGGAATTCATAAATAGCAAGTAGAAAAGGCAGAGTAACGATTCCATATGAAATGTAAAGCCCGCCGCTCATAATATACGACTCACGACTATACGACTGATAAACTTTGGATCCGAAATAGACGTGAATAAGAGAGACGAGTTCATCCATGCGATGTTTAACTCATAAGTGGTATTATATGGATCATTTCAACGAATAATACCGCAGTACACACCTGAGATCAAGAGGATGTTATGGATAGATTAGATATATAACAATTAATAGAAAAGGAGGAACGAAATAAGTATTTACAGGCAGCAATTGCTTGACATCAGTGGTGACAATGAATGGGTAAAGTAGGACCTACTAGAATAGGAGGAGTAAAGTCATACTTCGTACCATTCCACAACCCGGTAACCTCGAGTGTGTTCGCTCTTTTTTGACCTTTCCATTCATCCGGGGTTGACAAAAGGATCCCTTTTTATTCGTATGTTGACAGTGGGTTGTTTGCTTTGTGTTTGCCCATCATATGAACTCAAAAATGAGAAGAGAGGTTCCCCGTCTTCTCTTCTTCACGGGAAAGAAATAAATCAGGACGGAAGAGATGCCTGTAAGAGGGAAACTGTTTTTCTTTTTTTTTACGATACTAAATTCCTTACTCTTTGAATTGTTCTGTTTGTTCTATTCAATCGTCCAGTCTGTATATAATATGATAATACAGTAATACATGGTGTGAGGATCCCGACAAAAGCGTGTCCTCGTTTGTAACCGTGTATAGGTATCCATGTCACACGTACTCTCAGGAATTCGAATATACAATGTTCGATTCCTCATTCTCATCGTATTAGTTTCTCAGGAATTTGCTAACACGATGCTTCTCTCTATTTCTGGCATGTTGAATTATCATCCCCTGCATATGTCTGACCAATTCTGGCCAATAACAATCGATTAACGTCTTCTGTCTGAACACCACTGGTGCTACACGCTGAAGCAATAGTGATGTTTTGCTAAGGATCGATGACATCGGTTATTTTCATGAAGATTGTAGAAAAAAAAGTAAAGCCCTTCGAAAGTATACGTGGGAACAATTGACGGTATGATTCATCTTCCTCTTGGTCGCCATAGGATGGTTGTGCTGATTTTATGAGTACCATGAGACTTCTAATTCTACATGCTTCACCTATCTCGCTATATTATTTTTATGGAAATGGACTCTTCATAGGTTTGATGTTTAGACTTATTAGAAACAACAGAAGAAAAAGGGGGAACACCGCTTCATCAGTTGGTAAGACTGAGTGTATTTGGAAATGAAGATTCAAACATAGCAAGCTATAACAGAAGGACTGAGGATTTTCTCGCCAATGATGACTTCGGGTACGCAATACCTTGCCTATAGTGCAGCGTTCTTTTATATACTATTATGGGAAGTGGATAAATCATAAGACCCGGGTCCCGTTTCATAAAACTTTCTATCAGTGATAACAGCCACATTTCAGTGACAAATCTGCTCTTAGCCAATCAGATGCAAGGATTTCAGTAGTTTATAACAACTATGACAACTTGTCACTGATAACAAGTTTTATGAAACGGGGCCCGGTAAGTTATGAACGATATTGACTGCCCCCTTTATTGATCCTAGTCCGCGCCAACTAGTTATTCTCAGGCCTTTGAAGAGCGTGCATTCCTTTTGAAATTATTATGTTCGGTATAGACCGCCGATTGTACAAACTGCATACTTTTCTCTGTGTGCAAAGCAGCATCATACATTAACAATGACACACTTATTGCAATACATTGTCGTTCTGTACCACATCGAAAGACACTGTTTGCGCTCAATTGAAATTGATATACTTTGTATTTCCGTGTCTTTCAATCTGGCGCACCTTTATTGCTTGTTACAGGGACAGAAGCATGGTACACTATTTTCCTGCATGCCCCACCTGTATTCTGAAGGGCTCGATCCTTCCTCAAATTCTTTCTCAAACTTCCGCCTTCTGTGTGGCAAAGTGGTGCTGTGTTCCCATCCATGTAAAAGTTCACGGATGGGATATTTCTGGCTTTACCAGTCGTAACTTAAGATAGACTAATGTTACCTCAGAATTAGCCTTCACTACCATTTCACCAGTCTATCTCAGTCAACGAAAAAAGAAAGAATGCTCATATTTTGTTTGATTCCATGTTGCATGTCTGTTCTGTATAACAGAGGGAAATCGCCTCTCCCCAGTCTGTAATCATCCTTCATAATGATAAATTGGGTAACATGCTATAATTCTGCATGATGTCATATTCATACGTTTGCAAAAAGTAAACAAGCAAATAAAAAAGCGAAGAAAGTGTGCTTATAATGGTTCAACACAACTACAAAAAAAAAACAACAACAACAACGTGATGTGATCAAGAACCAATTATATCTATCTTCTATACCTGTTGTACAAAACGACATCAGGCTTCCACAAACTAGAGATGGGAATCCTCAACACGTCCACGTTGCTGTAGTCTTCCGGATTCCACACCAGGCGGGAGTCGCTCCACATCTGGAATCATCATTAGCGTCGTGAAAAAAAAAAAAAACAGATGGAAATTTGGAGTACAATACTTGCAGGGGGAAAATATTTTTGTTATGATCATCTGGCTGTCTTCAGCATGCAGCAATATTGCATAGGATCTCTATTTTGTTACTGGGGATATATAAAGACTGTATGAATTATCATGTGCGAAGATATATCATTATGTGATATACATAAAAGATATGTTATTCATAATGATCAACATTCCATGTGTTTATAGATTAGATAGATGGATAGATAGATAGATAGATAGATAGATAGATAGATATAGATTGATAGATAGATGGATAGATATAGATATAGATAGATAGAAAAAAAAGATTGATAGAAGTTTTACGTAATATATTGTATGAATGATCATAGACTTAAATAGGGGGGGGGGGGGATTGTCTATAGGTTGGCTGTATCAAGTTTTTCATACCATAATCTATGCTATACGACTTTTCTGCATACTTCGGTATGCCGTTATTCTCTCTCTCTCTCTCTCTCCAATGCAGCTCATGACTCTCATCGAATACAATCAACCAGTAGCACACAGACACATACATTTTGAAGCCCCAGGCAGAGACTCTAACTCTCCCTCTTTCGACAGGAGATCTCCCGTCGAAAGCCCATTTTTGCAAAATCTCCTGTTCTCCCGCATGAGAGTTAATTTCTCCCGCTTGAAATAATTTCTAATACTTTGTGTCATCGTATAGTTAAAAATAAGCCTTAGATAGCACGAGAAAGCATCTAGAACATGTAGAACCCTAGAGCTGGACCCCGGCCACAAGGAACTTCGCGCACACCAAGTTGGAGTCTCCCTTTTGCTAGGGGTTTCAGGCGGGAGAACCTCCAGATCAGAAGGTGCTTGGGGTTGGAGTCTCTGCCCAGGTGCACATTGCCACTATAGTGTAATTTAATGCCCTGCAGGAAAAACGAGTACAGATAGAGGGCCATCACGCGAGAAACAACAAGAGACTCACTGCTTGACTTTCTTTGTTCTTGAAAGACAGTAGTAAAAATATCCCAAGGGTCTTGTAGTAAGACTACTATTGAAGGTACGAAGAGAGCTACCGAAAAAAAAACAATGAAGAATCTTGGAACGTCAACATTTTCCAATAAAATTATTGTTTGGTTTGTTGTTGTTGGGTTTTTTTTTCTTTTTTGACTCACCAACGTCTCCCACACATCAATTTCAATTCTGCCTTTGAACAGTTCCTGCAAAATCAAGAAAAGGAAAAAAAAAAACAATCAGGTTAATTTCTGAATTGTAAGCGCAATTACACGTAAAAAACTAAAACAAAACATACGTTTATAAAGATAACAAAACAGTCTACCAAATCAGTTATATTAAGACCACAACTCTATAGTACAGAACACTAAATAAACTCGATATCTGCTCAACAAACAACAACAACGAAACTCTGAGAAATTTTTTCCGTTTTTCGACAAAACATAACACACCACAAAAAAATGACAAAATGATATTTGTTTATTTGCTTAATCGTTGTAAACTCTTTGTCTTTCGCAATGTGCCGTTTACAAATTTTTTTTAGTCACAGAAAAGAGAGTGAAGTGTATGCTATGTTCTGTCGAAAATGAAAATTAATCTAAAGGGAATTGAAATGAACTGTTGATTATTCACCCTAAAGTTTCCAATAAACTAATGGAGACTCAGGGAGGTATGCAGGACTATTATGAAGCTCAGGTTATTCGTTATATTGAAAACATTATTTCTCAGTGCTCTCGAATGTTTTGAAATGCAGCGCCACGTTCATTCTCGAGTAATGATCGCATTACATCAGGCAACTGATAACAACCTTTTGGATTTATGCAAAGTAGACATAATATTGACATGATAGGATCTATGACCATAATAATGATGATGATAATGATGATAATAATATCATGTTCTTCAATCAAATGAAAATACTCACAACATCTGCGATGGCTCGGAGTGTCGGTGAAAACGAAACGTTGTGCACTTTGTCAAAGTGCGGAATGAGATCCTTGTCATAGTTACCAAAGAGGTCATCCATCAGCCGCTTGTGGTCTGTAGGAATGAAACATCAAGAAGGGGGGAAATCAGATGACGGGGCGGGGACAATTACTTGAGATCAATCATCATTTTCAAAAGGCTCCCATTTCACGAATATCTTACTCGCAGCGACAATTTTGTCACAATGATGACAGTATGCATCGAAAAATGTTGTCATTTGAAGACTACACATTTCTATCGAGAACACAGAAGCGAGCTCCTCCCCGCGAGTGATTACTGTAGTATATAAAGACTTAACATGAAGACAATACTAACTTATCTTATGAACAAGGTTTGATTTCTAAATCTGCTATTCAAAGTAGCTTGTCAAGGTATTAAGTGAATTTTTTTCAGGTTCTTTTACAGAAATGGCATAAAAATATGCTCTATTCTTTTTATAGCATGTGATTCTTCTGCAAATGTAATAACAGATCCTGTTTTATGTTACTTTTCCAATGAGGTACATTTTATCATTTGATTGCAATCTAGTTTAAATTAAGTATTTTTTTCTACAGTAAGTCCCTTTAAGAAGTAATCATTTGAGTTCAGATTGGTATCCGGACTCTTGAGTGTTCTCAAAAATATTTTTCTTCAAAACACATTTATCCGTTCAATCGCATTATGTGTTTAATCAAAGAGTATCTCATCCTTTATATAACAATGTCCCTTCAAAGTCACAAAAATTTTTAACCACATTTCAACTAATTCTGAACAACAAATCGAAGTGAAAGGATCTATGAATGATATTCAGCGTTGTATTACTATAGGATGCTAAAAGTCTAAAACTTAAGCTTGAACCTAAAAGATATAACCCCAGCATCTTACCCAAACGTAATTTCCTGGAAAAAACAACAACAAAAACCCCGATGTTATTTTGACTGAAAGGCATTTTTTTTTTCAGAATTAAACTTAAAGAAGACCAGCTGTCGCTTTGGCCAATCGTCGTCATTTCTTCGAGATTCTTTCTTGATTTTACCCAAATAATCCCTAAGTGACTTCCATTTTCTACCAGATTACCAATGAGAGAGCACAAAAACAAAACCCACTGTGTTCTCCTGATCAGCATTGAAAGAAACAAGACAAAAGCTGTGTGGGGGGATCGAAAAAGAAGAAAAAAGATGAATACCTATCCCATTTGTTTGCTTCAAAATGTCTACTATTTTCAACTTTGAAACCCCCCCCCCCAAAAAAAAAAAAAAAGAAAAAGAAAAAAAAAGTCCTAGCTACGTGTCTGGACTTACATATTGACATGGACGCAGTAATTCTCTCTCCACTGCAGGCGACATGTTATTTCCCCTTGAGTGCTTTGCTTGTAATAACACTTCAGCACTTCCGGCCATCTTTTTTCCCCATTGTCTTCGTTTGTCAGTGTGTTTATTCTACTGTGTGATATGCAAACGCGACATGACGAGTGTATCTTTCAAGCTGAAATGAATTCTCTGGATCAAAGGTCCATTTGCACCAGCAAGTTTGACTGTCTCCCTTTCTCACACAATAGTAACACACGAAAACGTGTGTAAGAATATTTCAAAACTCTAGGTGGACAAGAAAATACGAGTATGATACAATGTTCAGTGGCCGCTATAAAATCATGAGCACTGAGCATACGAAAGAATTCCTTACAGAGAACACTGCATCATTATACCAATATGCTTCTAATCTCCCAAAACTACACAGAAACTATAAGGACAATTCTACAGTTGGACAAGACTACAATTATTGCCAAAGGAGGGAACAAAGTATAGGCCTAGAAGATATATAAAATCTCGAAAGGAGAATGGTGGAGGATTATTAAATACAAACCTTGGCAGGTGGCGCCACTCAAGAGAGCCAAACCAATAGCAACAGCACACAAAGACATCATCTTGATGGAATGTGTTTGATGTCACGTCTGAAAAAAAAATCGAAATATAACAAGGATAAGATGATTGAACAACTGCCCATTGCAACTGAGTTAGAAAAAAAAAGCAAAACATGATGTCAAGCAAGCACTGCTGGTATAAGAAGAAGATAAACATAAAACAGTAGAAACCAAAAGACAACAAAAAAGGCTCCTTATCGAGGTTTTTTTTTTTCAGATAAAAAAGAGGAGTATGGTTAAAACAGAAATGAAAGAAATTCCGAAAGCCTGACAATGCTGATAATCAAAACGATGGTATGAATACGGATCACCAGCTGTACTATATCATCATCAGTGTTACTTCATCATTACTATTGCGCCATCAATTCTTTCGTTTGTCATCGTTTGCACTGTTCTCTTTAACTTATTAAAAGACAAATTCACAGTAATATAATGCATGTCTTGAGTGAATGATCAGCAGTATTACTAGAGCACTTCAGTGACAATGATCCCTTTACAAGTTATCAATTTGTAAAGTTTATAACACATTACTTTTGATATATTATGCCAGTGACATCCACATCACATACTGATAGACAAATCCTATGTGCAGACTTGATACGAGTCATTTAGTGATGAAATTCGCAACTTATTTAGCAAAATTAATCGAGGAAAAAATGTCATGCGGTATACATCAAGCATGAGTGTTTGGAAGTCAAATCGACTTCTTCATATCTACACATGTTGTTTTTTTTTTTGTCAGTGACTGTTGAAAGTATAAACATTTTAGTACTGCTTAACTTAACCTCACGTGTGGAGTCGGTCGTTGACAGGATTTGAAACAAAAACAAAAATAATGTCTTTTCCTTACTTCTCCCAACATGTGCAGTCTAACATATTATTATATAAAATGTGGTTTCCAGCAGTGCAATTACAGCTAGTTGACAAGCAATTCCTTCTGCCGAGAGGGACAAAGTGGGTCAAACATCTTGCTAAGCGATCATGAGAACCCCGGGCTTCTTAAAAAGGGAATTATAGTCAAATATCACTTACAGTGTGGATTGAGCGAATGCAGCAATATCAAAAGAACACACAGGCGAAGTTTGAGGGAAATTGCATGATAGGTTCAAAAGTTATTAATGTTTAGAGATTTGGTGCCACCACTAGAAGACTACTGTTCGTGACGTCACAGCAGGAAAACGAAAAAAAAAAGTTCAACATGATTATAATGTATATATATATATATATATATATATATATACACTTTAAAGCACAAAGAGCACTTGACTTGTCTCTTGCAGAACGCAGAAGGAATAACATTTCCCTTAAGTTAGAAGCATAAGTCGAAGGAATGTGTACTTTTCAATGAAAAAACAACAATTGTTTGGGTGCCATTCCCTCTTTCATAAAGTATGAGGCCTACCAATTGTACCCCCACTGCTCCCGCTGCATGGTATGGGTATATATCCGTGGGTGTAATTCTATAACCTCTATACCAAAGTCGAATCTTCCGACTATTCCATAGTTTTCTTTTTGTTGTTTTATTAGGTGATCCGAGTATCCTTCGGATCACCTTCTGTATCTGTACGGATTCTTTCTTCTTCTTTGTTTCTTTATTTCTCCGCAAAAGTTGTGCAGAGGTTAGCTCAGAAAGTCCGCTGCCTATCAATTTCAAAATTATACCATGTATGCATCATGTCCCAAAGACGACAAATCTAATGTATCATTGTGATCAGTGGACCGTGACGTCACTATGACGTCATTATATGAAAACACATTCTCAATCATATCTCATTAATGGAATGAAATTTTTCAATGAAATTTACGTCACATATATTTCAAATTATGCGCATTCTACTCATGTTCTCAAAATTCATATATTCTCTTAAAACGTGCGCGTACGCGCGCGTTGAAATATTTGTATGCTCCAATCGAGCTCAAAATTTTTTTGCACACG
The DNA here is from genome assembly GCF_040938485.1 of Diadema antillarum. Classification (NCBI taxonomy): domain Eukaryota; kingdom Metazoa; phylum Echinodermata; class Echinoidea; order Diadematoida; family Diadematidae; genus Diadema; species Diadema antillarum. The sequence continues at coordinate 35,819 of NW_027272720.1, forward strand.
TTTCAGACCATTTGGAGCATTTTTTGAAAAATTGAAAAAATCGGACGGACGCGTACGCGCGCGCGCATATACGCACGCACAGCTCATGTGCAATTGAAATTTCCAGTTTTTTCACTTTGATCGGATGTCTTAAATGTTAAGGAATATTTATACCAAGTTTCAAATCAATCCGACTCAATATGACGTCATACGGGCCCGTCAAAGTTGAAATTCCGCGCGCGCGTCAATGGCGATATACAGTGCAACTATGCCAAAAAACTGCCAATTTTAAATCCGATTTTACTCGTCAGGATGGACGGTGACCCCCCATTTTCTGTACATATTTTGAAAGCTGATGAGTTGTACATGTCATTTCATGGGGTGGCAATGCTGACAAAATGATTAAAAGATATCAAATTTCTTAATAAAGTAAAAAAAGTAAATTTTCAAAATGACGTCATCAAATTTCAAGTTCATTCGAGCATATCTCACTAGTCCTTTGTCAATTTTCACCCAGATTTCAGTATGATGTAGCTTATTTAATGTTCTTTCAAACATAAAATTACAATATTTTGATTGGATAACGGTATCACCTCGTAAAAATGGATTAAAAGTAATCTTGTCAAATTTGACCAGTTTACGTGTTATCTCTATGGGAGTGCAGTTTTTCTGGAAATGAAAATTGACATGACTATCTTTATCGAGCACTAGCTCACTTAAGCTTCGGTAAATTTCTCCCAGATTTTAATATGTTGTAGCTGAGACTTTACGCTACCGTAAGTGTGCCCTTTGTTTTTTCATACGATGTCAGAATCACGTCAAAAAATTGGGTTGAAATTCAGGCTTATCTTCGATGTATTGAGATATTTCTTTCTTTCTGCAACTTTCTTTGCAATAACTCAAGAAAAACGGCCTCTATCACTTCTATATTTTGCACATGTTTAGTTCATGTCACGTAAATTATTTCATAAAATAACAACTACTTGATCGGACACCATCTTGGGTATGTAAATTAGGGTCAAAGGTCATAAGTGTTTCACCCTGTATCTTAGTGAATACATGTCCTATCTTTCCCATATTTTGCATACGCAAAGACCATGTTACAAGGATCATTTCACAAAATAATCACTTTTTACTCAGATGCCATCTTGTCTGTACAATTTGAGGTCAAAGGTCATATGTACTTCTTTTTGTATCTTCGTTATGACGTGTTATCTCTATGGGAGGGAATTTTCTTTAATGTGAAAATTGACATGATTGTCTTTATCGAGCACTAGCTCACTTACCCTTCGGTGAATTTCTCCCAGATTTTAATATGTTGTAGCTGAGACTTTGCGCTATCGTTTTATTTCCTTTGTTTTTTCATACGATGTCGGGATGACGATAAAAAATTGGTTGAAATTAAAGCTTATCTTCTATGTATTGAGATATTTCTTTCTTTCTGCAACTTTCTTTGCAATAACTCAAGAAAAACACGCCCTATCACCCCCATATTTTGCACATGTTTAGTTCATGTCTCGTACATTATTTCATAAAATAACAACTACTAGATCGGACAACATCTTGGGTATGTAAATTAGGGTCAAAGGTCATAAATGTTTCATCTTGTATCTTAGTGAATACCTGTCCTATCTTTCCCATATTTTTCACACGTATCGACGATGTCGCAAGAATCATTTCACAAAATAACCACTATTTCATCAGATGCAATCTTGGGAGTGCAAAGGTGGGTCAAAGGTCATATGTATTCATTGCTGTATCTTCGTTATTCAGTGTATACAGAATTTGGTACCAAAGATGGCAGATATGACTCCCTTTTCTAAATGAGAATGCAAACATCACACGGACAATGTCTCTAAACAGAGATGAAACTTGTATGGTCATGCCTATTGCGATCAGGACTCGAATCATTGATAAAAAAAATCGGATCACCTTAATTTGTCAGTGATGACAAATTACAATCTCTAGTTTTTCATTCCATCTGACATCTAAACGTCACGATATCAGAACCAAGCCACAAAGCGTTGTTTATGTTTTCTTCTTCTCTTTTTTGCCTTTATATACCCTGCATGCACAGTAATATACTGAAGTGTCCTGTTAGAGGGATGGTTGTGGTGATGAGGATTAAAGTTTCAAAGTTTTTGCCACATACTATAAGAAGCCATTTATGAAATGTTGCAGAGCATGCCATTCTATAAAAAGAATTCAAAGTTTATTTGATGAAATTCGGTATTTGACTGGCTGATGTATCCAAAAACAAAGTAAAACGAAGCGCTCCTATAATAAAAATATGTAGTCACCTTTTAGTAAGATCGCCTCGTATATCTCAGCCAATTCGCAACCAAATTTCACCAAATAAACGTTGAATTCCTCTTTGAATTACATGCTCTTTTCTATTTTCGTAACAGGTTTCTCATTATCTCATAAAAAGGTTAGAAACCTGAAGCCAGGTCTCAACTAAAACTTTACCACCCCTTTAAAATCTAAACGCAGGCACGGAGGTGACCTCTCCGATGCAGGGATGAATGACGCTGATGTAGGTCACGAGTAAGGATGGGGTAATGCGAGAATGTAAGGTCGTAAGGTCATGGTATTCCCACCGACTTGAAATTCAATGCGAGTGCTGCAAACTGTCATTCCCACGGGTTCATATCTATAATCTGTGACACAGTTTGGGCATATAACCATATGAACATAATCTACATGTTTGTTACATTTCTAAAACGTCTTTATCAATTATTCTGAATATTAAAAAAAAAATCAATCTTAGTATAATCAAGTAATCAAACAAGTCAAAATAACTCTTTCCAAGTTAGAATCAGGTGATGTGGTAAAAAGAGGTCAATTTCATAATAGCATTTTGTAGTCTCGGCTTGTTACAAAGAAGCAACAACAATAACAACAAAGATAAACAGGTTAAGCTCTCAGATGCGTTGCATTGGGTGCTGTTCGTTATTCCGAAGGTTCGTTATTCCGAAGATTCGTTAATCCGAAACACACAAATTTCCTATACCTAGAGGTTCGTTAATCCGAAAATGAAATAGGGTTCGCTATTCCGAAAATTCGTTTATCCGAAATTGAAATAGGGTTCGTTATTCCGAAAGTTCATTAATCCGAAAGATAAGTGATATGGTCCGTAACGAACCTTCGGAACAACGAGCCTTGTTTCATTTTCGGATGAACAAACCTTCGGAATAACGGACCTTATTTCATTTTCGGATTAATGAACCTTCGGAATAACAAACGTCACCACATTTTCGGATTAACGAACCTTCGGAATAACGAATCTTCGGAATAAACGACGGACTAAAGAACCTTCGAACTAAAGAACCTACGGACTAAAGAACCTTCGGAATAGCGAACCTTCGGAATAACGAGCTGTAACCGTTGCATAAGATGGATATTGCATGGAATTTGAATGTAAACAGTATTTCAGCCACAATGGAAAACTCAATTGCGATACCACCACCAAGGATACCACAGAAACACGGGGTTGTCGTTCGATTGTCTGCTTGTATGAATGTATGTGTGTTTGGTTGGGTTTTAATTTCTTTTATTTTTTATTATTATTATTATTTTTTTTTTTTTTGGAGGGGGGGGGGGGGGGTCAAAGAGATTGCATAGAATTGTTGAACAATGTTCCCAGCCTGGAAAATGCGACCTGCTTGGTCACTGGTGCAATCCGTGTCTGTATAAATATTGTGTAAATATGGGTTCTGAAAGTTAATGAGGATTGAATATAAGCGCTAACTGATTAAAAACAAAAGCTAATTGATTAAAAAAGGTAAAATGCCTTTGTGGCGGGACTTACCATGCTCAATATTATGTTAGACACCAGCATGACTAACTATTCAGACTAACTATTAGCATGTTCAATTCAATTTCAATTCAATCACTTTATATGTGTACTTGTATGTAGATAACACTATTACATGTTGATAGATCGAAATGGGGTTGATCAAAGAGAAGTATGACGATAGAGACGAGTAATCATGATAGAAGATCAGAATGATGATGTAAGGTTGCCAAATTTATGTTAAAAACGAAGAAGAAAAAGAAGAAGAAGAAAAACAAACAAACTTACACTGTGACCGAGTATACAATGTATATATACTATAAAAGCATTAAAACTTTTTGATCAGTAAGACACGTAACATGTACAACTATTATTTGGTGCCTGCCGTCAAGCTTGCCCTATGCTAATGATGCAGAGAGCGATGCAAATCTGCAACGTGTTGACAAAATGTTTGATTGGACAATAACATACCACAGATAAGACATCACGACTGTTCAGTGTCTGCAAAATTTATATGCACTCAATGTTGATAGATCTCTCGATAGGATGTACACTGTTATGCAAACATATGCTGCAGAAGCATGCAAAGAACACGGATCTGCAAGAAATGGGAGTCGTTATCAAACATACTTATCTCCTTTCCAAATTTCGCTGTTAATGTGCTCGCGATAAAGAAGGTGTAAGCCAATTTCGTGGTTATTGTTCGTTCCAAAGGTTCGTCAATCCCAAGGTTCGCTATTTTTAATTCAATTCAAATTTATTTTTCATTTTCGTCAAATAAGCAGAGAAATTATATACATTGTGTAAGCAGAACTATTATTTGTAATGATTGCAAAAACGTAAAGTAACAAAGTACTTACGATTATGAGTAACAAACTGAAGAAAACATAAATGTATCTATACACTGTTGGTCATAAAGGTGGAATATTTCTTTTTCTCAAATTTTAACGACATATCTATTACAATGTGATTGAAAAATAATATGTTTGATGTATGTCAATCACTTAACTTTGTTATCATGCCGCTTACACACATTCATGGTGATTTTCAACAAGTAAATCATTATAAACTATGGGCATGAAAGAACATTGATAACATTACAAAAGAAACTTCATCAAGAATAATTATTTGATTTAAACGTCATTCAATTTTCCATATGACTTTTTTTGTGTGATTCCATTGACAAGTTCACATCAAATTTAAATCATTGTTCTTAAGATTTCACTAATATCGGGTATGTCCACCCCTGGTATACCCACCCCTAGCTCGAATTAGAGCGCGTAGGCGTTGTGACAGGCTGTCCACCAGGTTGTTGATGACGTCGACAGGTATGACTTCCCACTCTTCCTCAACGCAGCTGCCAACTCCTGCAGATTTTGAGGAATGACCTCTCTGTCGTTGATGGCCCGGCCTAGGGCATCCCATTCATGTTCTATGGGGTTCATATCTGGCGAATAAGTTGGCCATGGCAACTGCTCAACCCCCTCTGCCTTAAGGAATTCTCTAACTACAGCTGCCCTGTGCGGTCTAGCGTTATCATCCTGCAGTCGGATATATTGAACCCACACACATGTCTTGCATATGGAAGGCAGTGGATCTCCAATATCTCCCAGTAGACAGCGGCATTCACTGGATAGTAAACGCCACTAGTGGTGCCAACCGGCACCACTAGTGGCGTTTTTCCTCCGTAGATTCCGGCCCAGACCATCACGGGCCTCCTCCACATTGGGTTGTCTCGTAGACACAGTCATCCCGAAGGCTTTCCCAAGCTAACCGACGAACTCACTGTCTCCCATCTCTACGGTCAAGGATGAACCGGCACTCGTCCATGACAGGGCTTTTTACACTTGTAAATTTTTGCTTAGTCCCGTACCAACGGTGGGCTAAGGGGGGGGGGGGACCTTAGCCCCACCGTTGGTACGGGACTATCCTTAGCCCACTTTCTGTTTACACTCGTTTTTGCCGAAGTGGGCTAGCCCCACCGATAGTCCGGTACTATCTGGCCCTGCAAAATAGCAGGGTTATCACCGCAATTGCGGTGCCAAGCAAGTGAGTGTAACAGAACGAAAAAATAATCCTGGGCTAAGCGACGGAGACGAAGTCCGACCCTCACTGACCAATCAGAAACGAGGTAATCAAGTGCTGCCGGTGCGTGCGTGTACGTGTACAGTACACAGCGTAATTATGAATATTCATGTGCTTTGGAAAGTCCGGGGCTAAGAAATACGAGTGTAAAAAGGTAAGTTTTCTCCTTAGCCCCGGACAAGAGATAGTACGGGACTAATTGGCCAGTGTAAAAAGCTGAAAAAATTGGTACGGGACTAACGATAGTCCTGGGTCAGAGAAAGTCCGGGGTTAAGAAACACAAGTGTAAAAAGGGCTGAAGATAACGTGTTGCCAATGTCCAAGTTGAAGCGTCCTGTGCTGCCTGGCCCAAAAGAGACGAGGTATCCTGTGGCTAGCCGTCAGGCGTGGACATCTAACCAATTACCGTGGTCGGTAGCCATGTTGTATTAATCTGAGATTGACTGTCGATCTTGAGACCATGATGTTTCCTCACAAGCGTTGAAGACGACTTGCAGAAAACTTCCGGTTTCTGAGGCTAAGATTCAACAGTTGGCGATTATCTCTTCCTTTTGTCAGTCTGCGACGTCCTGGTGATTTCCGTGGCCGCACATTTCCTCTCTCACGATGACGCTTAACGATTTTAGAGACTGCACCTTGTGAAATCCCTAAGATTTATCCTGCACGAGTCTGCTTGTAGCCCTAGTCCTACCTAAGCGCTATCACTCTCTCGCACATTGCCACCAGCATTGGACCAGGCGCAGTCTAGGGGACTCTGTACCGATTTTTAATGCAAACAGTACAGGAAACTTGGAAAAATAAACTTTCTTTACACGGTGCAAAATCAGTAAAGAGGTCAATATTTCCACTGCACAGGGCCTTTATAGTCTGCACAAGGTAACTTTGTTACGTAATAACACATTCCTCATGTTCACATATAACCTGAATAATGTGGTAACATTACGTAATCAATAACATACCAGCTTGTCTACAGACAGAATTTTAAACGCAAAGAAAACGGCCGTCTTTTATTCAATACAAAATTACTCCACTTTTTTTTTTACCAACAGTGTATATAGCAATAATGGTGTCACAACAGAGGAATGCACTAAATGCCAATCTTAATTTTAATTAAAAATCAGAATTTTCGGGGGTCCTCCCTCCTGGGATGACAGTGCGAATGTGCATATATATATATATATATATATATATATAATTATATATATATATATATATATATATATAACGAAGAATCGAGAAATAAACAGTAATTCATTATTTAGCCAATATATAAGAAAGAATGAGTTTATTGAATATATATATATATATATATATATATATATATATATTATATATATAATGCATAGTACAAATTATATCAGGATGGGAATGGAAATGGAGGGTCCACTAAAAAGCAAAGCTTGTACGATGTGGAACATTCGCAAAAACACCACAAAATAACGTTAACGTTTGGATTAACGGGCATCTAGGTATAAGGAATTTCTGTGTTTCGGAATAATGAGGATCTTCGGAATAATGAGGATCTTCGGAATAATGAACCTTATGATTTCAATTTCGGATTAACGAACCTTGGGAATAACAAACATTACCCAAATTCGTAAGGCGCCACTGGAATTCGACAGAAATGATGAAATAAAACTCATTTCCTGAAGACTTCTCCTAAATGCTGTCAGTATAAAAGCTATTTCCCTCGGGATGATTACCGATGAACCTACCTTTGTCATATCTTTTTACTGACCTGTTCAGTTCTTTGCGACAAGGACAACCGTGTTGTTACGATGGTAACCTGCACTTTCTTTGTAATCACTGTCGGCGTCAAAAGAATGAACGAGAGACAGAGATCTGGTATCAAATGGAGACCAAAAGGAAATAAAACGAATCAAAATGTCGTCTACGTTTGCACTATATTATGTCTATACTCTCTATTATTCTCTATATTATGTCTGCATGGTGAGATCAGAAAGACGGAAGGTACCCATCCCCCTGGGCACAGTGCGAGGTTGTATCAAAATGCGCCTGTGTGTACGTGCGAGTGTGCGTGTATAATTATGCCTGGATTTTTTTTTCTTATGTTTTATACGTCGTGTGGGTTTATCCAAGCAAGCGTTCAGTAGACCAGCGGAATCGATTTACAGGTGGCTACTAACCCCAAAGGATATCATCTTTATTTTTTTTTTCAGTTGACATTTCCTGGCTACATGATACCATGGAGCCACTACCATGATGATACCAGGGAGGTGGAACACACACGGCTGTCTTGCTCATTACAGACCAATACCGTTATCCCAGGAGGTGGATTTCCACCTCCCTAGTTATCCGAACTACAATATGATCATTGTGGTGAAGCCTGTCTATACACTCTACTCTACATGAACAGATGCGTGTGTGTGTGTGGTGGGAAGGGTGTGGGGGGGGGGTGGATAACTTTCAATTTGGGCATGGATTTTTTACATATATATATATATATATATATATATATATATATATATCTTTTTTTGGGGGGGGGAAGAATTTTATGAAGCATTTTGTCCGACAAAGTTGTCGGACAAATTTGCTCTCAGCCAGTCAGATGCAAGGATTTCTGTTTGTCAGAAAAATATCCGACCAAAACGCTTCATAGAAAATGCTCCCAATGCTCCCCAGGTTTGTGCATTCAAATTAGTGTGATGGGTTCTACACTATAAGTACTTACAGGCACCTCCAATTTCGTCTTTGAGAAAGCGATTTTCACAATTGAGCACTGAATTTCGTAATGCATGTACACTCATGAATAAGCAAGACTGATCATGCGCAGCAAATTTATTATTGACTTTTACATTTAATTCCACCATCATGATCGGCATTGATTTTTTTTTAATGGAACATCCAGATTTTTTTTTTGCGTTTGCTAAACATGTTTTGTAAACTTCAATCACGAAATCCTCATTTCGTCATGTCATCACATGAATTTTTTATCACTATTGATTTGCATTTTATTTTCATTAAGATCACCATTATTGTGTTAGTAATTTTTCTTTCAACATCTTTTTTTATATATATTTATGATCATCATGTTGCGTTGTGATCTTCATTTAAGATAATATACTTATTTGCATCCTTACAATATGTGTGATTCAAAATGTATAGTCGTTTTTTAACATTGTATTTGGAGAGCACTACAAATAATGCACTTCAATGGATGTCGTACAAGTTTGCCTGCCCATATGTGAATTTAAGTACTAGGAAAAGAGCTGGCAACAAGTGCAGACGATGTTGAGTACGCAGCCAAAAACGTGCATGCACATTCACTGAATTAGAATGCGGCAATGCGCAAATGCGAAAACGATTGCCAAAATTAGTCAATTTTATATTTTAGAGAAGAAATACGATTTTGAGTGACAGCATTTCGATTCCTGAGGAATCCTTTGACGAAAATGAATGCAAATGACCGAGCAATTGAATCGGCCGGGAAAACCTCCTATATTTTGGACGGGAACATCAAAAAAAAAAAAAATCCATGTCCTGTGATCATCAATCTGACAGAGTGGCTTCCGTGTGCTCCTCTCCCCATCCCCCCTCTCTCCCTCTCTCTCCTCATCTCTCTGTTTATAAATCCCTATCTCTCTCTCTCTCTCTCGTTTGGCAGAAAGATGTAAAAGCATCTTTTATGATTTCAAATCATGGAGTCCCTTTTGCAAGCCCAAATTGGAAACCCATTGCACAAAATCGATTTCCATTTGCATGGTTTCAAATCCCCAAGGTCTAGCCCTATTCAACCCTTGTAGCCGTCTTTTGTGGCGGTATAATGATACAGTGTTGACACTCCCTCTCGTCTTCAATAGGGTGAGTTTCTACACCCCTGGGCCAGTTACCAGGGACCAGTAAGTATATAATTTTGCGAGAGGCCCAGCAGCCGAAGCCAAGGATGTATTCACTACGCGAGCCCCCATTTGAACCATGAAAGGACGACAACAGATATTCTTATATTGCCAGTCTAGCTCTATACCCGAGTGTTTCTCGTGTCCTAATTTTGAGGCGTAAGACGTGAATAATCATCATCAGGCGTGCAAAAATCCTATAGTGTATAATGATCCTTGTGGCGTGTAAGAATCTGGATAGTCTTCTTACGATATCTTTTCAATTTATGTAAATACAGTTCACACTGAGAAGTACACACATACGTACGCACACGCATATGGCATACTCTCCCACATACACACACACACGCACGCACACACACACACACACACACACACACACATATATATATATATATATATATATATATATATATATATATATATATATATGAGAGAGGGGGCGGGAGATATAAAGAGAGACTATAATCCTGTTTCAACTACCAATGAAATCACTAATCTATTGACAAAGCAAAATGTATCGTTTGCATCCGATCGAGTCTTTACTTTTGGCATGCACAGTGACAGTGTTTCGTATATGACAGATATCAATCCGAAGGATGGGACCTAAATTTGAGATGTCTGGCGAACTACAAACTTCTCTTACATTAACAATATCATGGTCTTGAAGGAAAAGGGTTGTTAAACACGAAGCTACATGATAACCGCAGCTATGATTACCCTGTTCTAAAGAAGACATTGTAAAAGAAGAAGAAAGAAGAAGAAGAAGAAGAAGAAGAAGGCGAAAAAAAAGAACGAAAGAACAGGATTAGTTACTAGTATGTGAATACTTACCTCGTGAAAAATGAACACTCTGCAGATAGCCACCGATCTAAACAAGCGATCTCTCTTGAACTGGATTCTCGATCGCACTACTAAGTATTTAAACCAAAGAGGGAAGAAGTGCGCCCTGCGTGCGCTTCTATACTCTTTATGATTTAAACCTCTTGACACGCTCTTGTTACAATAAGATGGCCCCGTGCTCTCCAGGGATCTGTCCAGGTGCGCGCACGCTCACTGCTCAAAGCACTGACAAATGAGATAGACGACCTCCCAAGGAGGGTTGAGATGTTGCCATGTTTGGCAGGGGGCAGGGCTTGTGTGCCTTCTCTTTCAAATTTCAGCTTTTGTTGATTTAAGAGGGCGCTATGATAAACAAACTTGGGATAACTTCCTCATGATCGAGGTCAACAATGACTCTTCCTACTTTTTGGAGGAAGCTTTGTGTGTGTGTGTGTGTGTGTGTGTGTGTCCTCTGGTAAGATAATCTGGTAACAGTTGTTCGTCATTCCGAAGGTTTGATAATCTGAAAATGAAATATTAGATTCGTAACTTCGAAGGTTCGTTCGTTTGCACCTTCTTTTCACTTTCGGAAAATAGAAAATGAACAAACAAACCAGGGGCCCGTTGCATAAAAGTTACTATTATGGTAACTTTGCCATCCAATGGTAACTACCATGGCAACAACACTCAACAGCCAATCAAAATCAAAAATTCCATGGAAAGAATTTTCGAAGAATCTGTTCAAGGGGGTGAACCATTTAATATGATGAAATAATTTCATATACACACATAGGCTACAATATTCATGTAGCCTATTAGAGATATATATGTGGTGTTCAAAGTGAATTCAAAAGGGGCCTGAGCTTTCGATCATATCAGAATCTTCAGTATAGGGACAAAATGTCTTATGCGCTATATGCGTGGTATATGCATTATTATTATTATTATTATCATTATCATTATTATCATTATTGTTGTTATTATTCCTAAGATTTCTTACACTGAAAATGAAATAAGGTATATACATGTATATTCCAAAAACTGAATAATCTGTGTGTGGTGTGGCGAAGACGGATGGGGAGGGGGTTCATCGTTTCGATTGAGTAGTTATACTGTAAGGGTGGAAGGGGCTGATTACCATAACCAGAATCCTTTGAAAAGGAATTAAGTGGCCTCTTGTTTCTACGTCATGCACAGCTCATCCTGATGATGATGTATAGACAAGGGGAGAAAGTTAGCATACGGGATAAATTTTGTTGTTTCATCAACCCTTCTTCAGTTTTGGATTAACGGACCTTCGAAATGGCGAACCTCATTTCATTTTCGGAATTACGGCCCCTCGGAATGACGAACCTTCGGAAAAATGAACCTCATTTCATTCTGGGATTATCAAACCTTTGGAATCATAAGCTGTATTCGACAAAGCAAAATGATTTTCTGTTCGTACGCATCGCTTTGCCCGATTGCCCTGCGCTCACGGTACTTCTGGACCACCCTGGATGATTCGATGACCACAATACAAGTCTTCGGGTTATCCTCTCTGGCGCCCTCTTTAGCTACATGTATAACAGTGTTCGATGAGGGCACGAGCTGTAAGTCTTTCGACTCCGAGCATTGTAGAGATGCCGTCATTCATGCATCAAATAAAGACGATGCCAAGTAGCAAGCATTCATGGAAACGTACGCTTGCGCGTTACATACATCTCCAAAGGTACAAACGATTCCAAGGGTGGGGATGGTGGTGGGGCTTGTACATATTTTATTTCTTGCCAGGACAAAATAGAAAAAAAGTCTTTTATGGTTTCAGAGTTGTGCCCTTTTCAGGGGAAATTGGCAGTTATTTAGTAGTCTTGCTTTGCGTTAATTAAACATGTGGCATGCAGCATTTTCAGTTCCTACATCTACAAAAAACATGAACAATAAATTGTTTTTTCTTTAGTATTATGTCTTATATTTTTCAGAAAGATTTCCTGTTGAAACGAATATTTGCACCTGTCTGCATATACAGAATATGACGGGAATTTGATCAGTTGCAAAAGGTAGAATCAATTTAGTAAAGTGAGATTATTACTATCAATCATCATCATTATCACTGTAATGATAACAATAATAATGATAACAATAATACTTATAATGATAACAACAAACTAGAAATGTCGCTATGGCGACTGATGCCTCCGCCATAATGCATGGTTCTCCCAATAGGCGTATAGTACAATGTCTTCACAATGTGTAATCCATGACAGTTTCACATAACTGGCAAAATATTGAAATGACAGGTTTGTCAGAAATGTCTTGAACTGGGTTTGCTATAATTTTCTAAAAGTGCAGGTACACATATTTGGGGAATTTTGGGGAAGTTTATGCATTGAGTAATTTCCAAGGTATGAAGAAAGAGTGTGATGACGGTACAAAATAGATTTTTTTTTTTTTTTGGGGGGGGGGGGGGGCATTGAAACCTGGCCTATGACCCTTAACCTCTGACCTTTTGGCTGGAAATTTCCCGGAGAATCTCCATTAGGTAATGCATGTATTAAGTTTTGAAGCTAATAATGCAAGCATTGCATATACTAGTATATGAGGGAAATAGTAAAATTTTGAGGAGTTGACCTTGACCTTTGACCCCCTGACTATTGACCCATGACCCCTAAATTCCCTAGATAATCCCTGCCAGACAGTACATGCGTATGTACCAAGTTCCATGAAGATACGTTGAACCATTTGCGAGAAAAGTGATATTGCAACATTTTCACCTAACCCTTGACCTTTTGACCTTTTACCTTATGACATGAAACTCTCTCTGGAGAATCTTTACGCAGTAGTACATGTTCACACCAAGTTTCAAGAAAATACCTTCGGGCATTGCATAGATATGGGGGAAGGCAACATTTGTAGCATTTGACCTTGACCTTTTGACCTTTGACCTCTTGCCAATGTCACTAAAATCTACTGAACTAATTGTCCCATCATACATCATCCTTGGACCAAGTTTGGTGAAAGCTGCTTCATCCAGATTTGAGTTATCACGTGAACAGATAAATTTTAGGATTTGACCTTGATCTTTGACCTTTGATCTCTGTCCGATTTCACTGAAAAACTAATTAAGTAATTGTCCCATCATACATCATCCTCCAACAAAGTTTGGTGAAATTTGCTCGATCCAATCTTGAGTTATCGCGTAAAGGATACAATTTCATGATTTGACCTTAACCTTTGGCCGATTTCACCCAAAATCTAATCAAATCATTGCCCCATCATATTTCATACTTGGACCAAGTTTGGTAAAATTCCAGTACATATTACTCAAGTTATCGCGTAAACGAAAGCGGACGGACGTACGTACGGACGTACGGACGGACAGACAACCTGAAAACATAATGCCTCCGGCACCACTTCGTGGCGGAGGCATAAAAAATGGTAATGATGATGATGATAATAATGATAAATAATAATAATCATTATTATTATTATTATTGTTGTTGTTGATGTACTTGTTGTTTAACTATTATTACCATCATTATCATCATTATTATGTTATATCATTAAAGGGGAAATCCAGTCCAAAAAACAAATTGGTCTCATAAAAGAAAAAAGTAAAATCTTACGAAACGTTAGAAATTGGACTGAAATCGGAGAAAAATAGGGAAGTAATACAATTTTGAAGTTTTGTTAATTCCCGCAAAACAGATCTTGTACAGTGGATATGAATATGCAAATGAGTGAGCTGACTATGTTATAACCTCACAATTTTCCATTAATCTTGTGCAAAAATGACAAAAATTCAATGTTTCTGTCATTGAAGTCTGAAACATGATGTTATTGATATTCCCGGTTGAATAACTCCAGAACAGTGATCAATTAGATATATCAGGATTTGAGCCTCAGGCATAATTACGTTTGAATAAAAAACTGGAAATGTCAAAATTTTATGTACAAACTATACGGCAAGTTGTGAGGGAATGACATGCTCAATTTCCATTTGCATATTCATATTGACCGTTGAAGAACTATTTCCTGAAAAATTGGCGAAAGTTCAAACTGTCATAACTTCATTATTTTTCACCCGATTTCGATCAAACTTTTTACCGTTGAGCTCATGATATCATACTCTTTCTTACCAGGCTAACTTATATTTGGACTGAATTTCCCCCTTAAGTTATGAAATTTCGTTAGGAGAGGGGCTTTGATATAAATCATATGTGTTCTCTTCACACCTATGATTCTTGTAGGTAATGCATTAAAAACATGCACACACACACACACACACACACACACACATAGTTTTGCAATTAAATGAAATACTTTATTGTAATTGCATAATGCAATCGTGAACATACATTGAAACTGCACTGAAAAGGTTTCAAAAGATTTCACAAATCTTTTAAGAGTACATAAAACATACAATATACACTTACATGCGTAGTACATGTATTTCAATCTTAATGCAAATAGTCGTCCACATTATATACATAAAATGCTCACAGCATTGATATTCATAAAACATCCAATGGATTAGACATTCAGTTCTCCCTTGATAGTCCATGGTCTCTGAACACACTAGCATTCATTATCACTGCAGTTACACCACACACCGCAGACTATACATTGTAACAGCCTCATCTTACCAGGGAGCAGGGAGAGAATATTGTGCCCTCTGCAAGCAGACAATTTTGTTTGATCGAACTCCTACACCCAGGGTATTTAGCACTGTTTTGGCTATAACAAACATGGTTGTAACAAAATTTCATTAAAAGGAAGTAAAAATCCAGGTACCCAAAATCATTGGCTATACATGTACAAATGTATATCTTTATACACTCAATTTCTTCTCGTACAACAAAATTTTGATATGATAAGAAATCTGCCCACTCCAAGAACTTCATTGTAACGGGAGTCGCTGGTTGTACAGACGCCGCCGTGTTTGCTGTTCGACAGTAACAATTATGGCTTATCACATAACTGTATGCCCATCGTCAGTAGTCAGTTAAATAGGCCGACAAGTCTTTCAGATATGTTGCAATGAATTCCTTGATACTTATTAAATCTGCCCTCACAAAATGAAAATTATGCAAGACATCTGCAGTTTGGATTATTCCATTCTAAATACCAAGAACATACAGATAGCTGAGCTCGTGCCATCTCTTACTCAAATAGAATGAAATCCATTTATCATAAGGCAACTGATATCACAAGTGCTGTCAATGGTAAAAGCTTGTTCGCATGAAATGGTTGCCCATGATTGGTCTTAAATTGAATTTTCACATGCATGCTTTACATACTGCATTTCGCTCCAGTCTCTATGACGTCACATTACTCTGTCATGTGCATGTACATATCAAAGAGTGTGGACGAGTTCTTTCAAAAAAATGGGTTGAAAAAATACACCAACTAGCTACCTGCATTCAATGCCAGTTCACTCTGCTTTCAACTTTGATTTTTTCCTTGAGCAACACAGTCTACAGCAAGTCCGAAGCACAAGATAATCGATATATATTGCGACGACCATAACGATGATCACGAAGGCGACCACATCCACAGAATTCAGCACGATAAAGCTGAGGTCACTCCCTCTGAGGCGTAGGTGGCTCCCGCCAAACTTCAGCACGTGCTCTATCCAGAAGACAGCGGTGTCCAGCGGGCTAGCAAGCGAGTGGTGATGAATAGCACCATAATGCTCCACGTTGGCCTTGTATCTAGCACAAAAGACAAAGAAAAAACACACAACAATTAAAATGAGATTGTTGATGGTGATGAAACTACAACGGGTCAATGATGATACAATGTAGCGACAACAAAGTTTATGGCAACATCATCGAGTACATGCTGCCACATACCCAAATACAGTATCACTAATGGCATAATATTGTTCCCATTTGAGTTTGAAATACTGATGAAGGCCCTGTCACACCTTTCTGGATAAGCTGCGCGGGCTTGTTGCGAGTATGGATTTTCCTGCGGGCGGACAAGGATGTTGGCGAGTTCCGTACTTGCGTCTTACCGCTAGACGCGTGCTATTTACCTGCTACTTGCGTGTATTCCGGTTGACCTGCGTGAGAGCTTTGAAACGAGCGACATACGAAGACTGCGAAGTACCTGTGTTACAGTTGCGAAGTACCTGCGTGGGAGTTGCCTGCGAGATGCTGCCGCTAAGGGCCTCCTACTGGTGTTCTGCGTGTACCTCTGCGGGCAAACCCCCGCGACTCACCCGGAATTTGTTTGAGCATGCCAAGGCCTTGTCACACCGTGTCTGGGGAAGCCTTGCGGGTTGACTTGCGGGGAAAAATATTTGCTACCCGGACTTCCCAGCAATTGGTCCGCACCTGACAGTACCTAGCGCGTATCTCGCCCGTAGTTGCCCGGAGGTGCGCACGCAAGTCTGATTTACCCGCAGCCAAGTTTTGAGCATGACCAAAACTTCGCAGTCCCGGCCCGTATGCGGTTAAGATAATGACATTCTGTGGGACTTCTGCCATTCCTTCAGAGGGATTCCTTCACCGAGTTGTCAGCCCTCACTCGCCACCCATGCGCCTGACACGCAGGTCACACGGAAGTAAAACGTAAGTAGCACGGGTCCAGCAGGTAAGACGCATGCGAAACTTGCCCAAAATCCTTGTCCGCCTTCAAAAAAAAAATTGTCCTGCGTGCTGGAAAATCCCCACACGCAACAAGCCCACCTATAGCTTGCCCGGAAAGGTGTGACAGGGCCTAAACTTGACTGCTGGTGAATAGGACTTGCGTGAGCAACTCCGGGTAACTATGGGTGAGAAACGTGCTAGGTACTGTCATTTGTGGGTCATCTTTGGGGACCTCCGGGTAGTAAAAATTGTTCTTCGCAAGTCGCACGCAATGCTTGCCCGGAAAGGTGTGACAGGGCCTTTATGTCATGCACTATTCACTGCTGGCAGCAACAGAGTTTGTTTCAATGGAGCCAAACACAAACCAGCAAACGAACAAACAACAACGTAAAAACCACAACATAAACCCTAGAAATATTGATATAATCAAACAACAATCACTCAAACAATCCCGATGATAATACAACATGTTTAATAACGTTGTGAATTTCGAATTATTTATTTCCGGCATTAACAGCAAGTTTTTGCTTGAACCTTTTCATTTCTCATATTGTATACTTACCTGTACTCTCAGAAAAACATTCTCGAAAATGAAAGCAGCACAAGTTTTCTCTTGGTATCAATAGCAGTAACCCCATGTGGAACAATGCAACAATCAAGCTAATCATAAACCTATGCTTCGTATAGTACCTTTCTAATCCATGCATCAATAATTTGCATTTGTATTGCAGTATTCTTAGCACCATTAGAGGACAATCCTTTAATGATATGCCAATCAAAGCTAAACTTAGGCTACCAGTCATTCTCTTTAGACGCATTATAAGCTTGTATTGTTAAGTACTTAGTACAGAAACAGAAAAGCTGACACACATGAAAGTAAAAGCAAGGAGACTATTAAGATAATAGCATAGCGAGCTCCCAGCATACTTTGGGTCATGGATGACTTCCTCAATGGCGCCTTTGACAGTGGCGTAGGTGAGAGTGGCCCGATCCAGAACCACGCCCATTCCTTTTTTTGACACCCGGGCCCCTATGGCAGGCTGGTCGGCAAAGATAGGCAAAAGGACCATGGGAACTTTGTGATAGATCGCCTCGTACACACCGTTGATACCGCCATGGTATATCAATAGTCGCGTCTGCGGGTGACCTGCATGGAGAATGGACAGAGGAAAGATAGATGAATTCGCATTGACTTTTACTGTTACTGCTAAAGGAACTTAAATAATTATGCCAGTCTTCTGTTCCTATGCTTGATTCTGGAAATGTTCCTCCTAATTTTGTAAGAGTTCAATCGAATGAAACTTCCATGGATAAGTAATGATAATGATAATAATAAATGTATAAAGGTTTTTTGAAAGTCAACTAATCTTTTAATGGGCGAGTTCTTGCAGGAAACCCCTGAAATTCCTGAATTGTTACCTCAAAGCGCTGAACATGTGATGAGACATTATAAGCCCATAACTGTAATTAAGCAAGATATTTCTGTGGCATGAGATTTTTGTGAATTGGAGCCATCGGCCTTTTCCACGGGAAGATTTTTTTTTTTTTGCAAATTGACACTGGCATTCAATAGTGTAGACACAAGAACTTTTGCGTGTTTTTCAATTGCGCGAATCTTCTAGCGACATTTGCAAAATCAAAATGCGCGCTAATATTTCTGGGTTTACAGTAATCAATGCTTACTTCACCTTGGGGAAGTTCTTACTGTTGTTTTTCCTGTATTCTGTATAGCCTCGTAGCAAGTACAGTACATGAATTTGTTTTCCTGTTTTGATCTTGTATACATTAGCATCACTGCCATGACTGTCACATAATTTCTTTACTTTTATGAACGTCACTAATAAGGCCCAGGTAATATTTTTCAATGTGTGTGTGTGTGTGGGGGGGGGGGTGGGGTGGATAGGCCCAAAGAAGGGGAGGGGGTGATCATCTTCTGCTACTGATAGGATCAAGGGGCACTCCCCCTCCTACCCCCCTCCCCCTTCCTCCTCGAGGAGGAGCCTGGTGGTAAAAATCGCAGGAAAACCTGGATTGCAGTGGGTTTATTTTTATGTATAAGCATCACTGTAAAAGTACACGTAGTATGATGTGTATGTGTGTGTGTGAGAGAGAGAGAGAGAGAGAGATGGGGCCCTACAGGACCTCCAGCAACCCCCCCCCCCCCACCATGCGATTGCCAATTTCACTGCCACTACTAGTATAGTGTACTATACTTCTCTACCTTTACTGCATGATTATTTACAATTAAGTTGAAATTAAATCCCTTTGATGAATAGTTAAACATTGCTGTTGTACATTTGGCGTTTTTTTTTTTACCTAGCAAATCGTTTTGAGGTAGCCACTCCATGAGACGCGTGTTGTTGCCAAGTTTGCGGGGAGGAGGTCCTACGAATCGCCAGATCACTCTCTGGGGCAGGTCACTGAAGACCTCTGCAAAGAGCTCGTTCAAGTCCTCTCGCATGAGTGATGTCACCATGGAACCCTAGGAGTTAAGGAGGAGAGGCATCATCACCATTTACATTATTCGTGCATAAATATGTAAATGAGCATCCCATAGCTTGTTATTACACGCAATACTTACACTAATATAATCAATATATCGGTAATACGATTTGGAAAAACAAAGAATAAGTATGTATGTAGTATGGGTAATAAATTATCATGAATTATCGTTCATTCTTTCCAGTTGTTTATTTTCAATCAAGCAGATGATTTGTTGGGCTAACTTGTCTGCAAATTGATATGACATTAAAATGGAGTGAGCCGAGTCTGAATCGGCGACTTACCAGACTAAACACAATAACTCCGTGGTTACCAGCTCCCTGGATGAACTCATTAAGATCCTGTAAAATAACAAAAAGCAATGTTGAAATTACATTATGTTAAAATGTATACATATCTTATATGGAACGTCTACCACCTCAAGCCGTAACACTATAACAGCAGAAACCCTTGCTGCTTCCCCGGAGGCTGCCCTTCCAGCTATCTTAGAAGGATGAAGTCTCCCGTTGGTAACAGGATGCTGTAGTTCGAGAGCATCTTTTACTTGAACATGCATCACATTTTGATTGTATATCTTGGTATAAACACATGCACCGTCACACACTGCAACTACATCAACCCATCCCAGTCTAGCTGTGTTGCACAGCTGCTATAGGGATTATTTCATCAAGACTCAAGATAGAAGATGGTCAGAACTGCAATGATTTGAAACAGACTTATATACCTGTGATAGCAGTTTTGAACTTTCCCTCAATAAGCCACCGATTTGTACCACATTTGGAGCTAGTGGTTTGGCGAAATCAAGTGTCGCGTCCCTGTTGGCCAACCACAGCAATGAAGAGCTTGCCATCTGAGTCCAGGAGAGGCCGACGGACACATTGTGCTTTCGCCTGATGATGTCAAAGGAGGAGAAGGCGTAGGACGTCAGGATTGGGCGGACAACGTTCCAGCTCAAAAAGTTGACCAGACGCTGTTTGAAGGTCATCTCATCAGTGAAGGACCGACCGAAGTCGAACGGGACGTACGAGGAGGGGGCAGGAATGGCGTATGTGGCCTCGTTTACATAGTAAAACCGGATGGATGTTGTCATAGTAACATAAGGGATACCAAGATGCGTTCCAATCAGGAAATCGCATGGGTTGAAGGCATCGTGGAGTAGGAGATCAAATTTTGTTCTTTCCAAGCGACCTAATGTCTCTGAGTCCCTAAAAATACCATCACAGCTCTTCACGAAGAAATCCAAATACTGGTTAAAAATCAACAATGGGTTGATGGGCCGAGAAATTTGGTCAGCAAGGGATAAATTGCCGGCAGCACGCACACCAACAGACGAGGACACGTAGCTGACTTTGAGCCTGTCAATGTCAGCTTGTTGGAAGACCACGTCGTAAGTGACGACTTTGCCGGAATCTCGTACGTCGGAATCTCTCACGCCTAATGAGGAAGGGTCCTTGTTAGCCGGTATGAGATAGGTGATCGAGTGACCTCGACTACCAAGTGCCCGAGCTATGGCAGTCATTTGCTCGGAACGGCTCCTCGTACTTGTAGGGTCGCTCATGGATACGAGAATGCTGGCGGGCTTCTCGGCGGCTCCAGAAATCGAATTCTGCTTGTGAGAAAGAGCAGCCGCCATTTGCATGCAGACGACAAGGGATATCAAGCACGATTCGCCAATCCTGCCAATCATGATGACGGGAATGGATGCCAAAATTCTTTGCTACTACAAAATGTATTCCAGGCCGGATGTACGTTGTCTTCAATTGTTGAGCCTTTCAATCACTCAACCACACAAAAGGCCCAACCTTTGGCCTTCTCCTAAGCTTACAATTACACCAGAAAATCCAACGGCCTGCGCTGAGCTGCGGCATAGCCATTCGCATGTGTACATGTAGTATACGGCCGCCTTTGGGGGCACGGGCCACTTCCCGGCGAAGCGCGTGGAGCAGACACCGGTACCCTACACTTGCCTCACATGCACGGGACTACGGACACCACGTGATTATTCCTTATCACGTGATTATCGGTCACCTGACTGTTTTCTCTTTTTGTTGTTGGTTTTTTTTTTTTTTTTTTTTTTTTTTGCTAACTGTTCGACACATGGGTGAGGGTATTTTCAGCTGCATACATGCTTGTGTATCATCTCGCAAAGTTAAGTCTTTCGCGGTGATATTTTAGAAGTCTTTGGGAGAAACACTTTGCCGATACCGTCAGGCACAAATTCTGACACCTGAAAAGACGAAATTTCAATCGCTCCTAGTCTAGCCCTTAAAAGGGACCTTATAGTTTTTCATTGAGACCTAATTTCAGGTTTCTGACATTTTTTGTGAGATAATGAGAAACCCACTTATGAAATATGAAATAAATGTAATTCTATGAGGAATTCAACGTTTATTTGATGAAAATTGTTTTTGAAAATATCAAAAAAAGAGCGATTCTAAAAGGTGTGGGACCTACAACACCTTATTACGATCGCTTTGTTTTTACTTTGTTTTTGGATGTTTCAGTCATTCTAGACCCGATTTTCTCCGAATAAACTTTGAATTCCTCGTAAAATGGTATGTTCTGTACTATATCATAAGTGTTTTCTTGGTTATCTCGCAAAAAGTTAAAAGCCCAATTCTCATCTCCACCAATACTGCACCATCCCTTTAAGCATATGAAAGAAGCTGAAATACTTGGAGGGGGTGGGGTTGGGGGAGGAGGACAAGAAACGCCAATATTACATTAACTAGTTAACTGTGATCGATAGAGTGAAATCCTTTGCACAATACACCCACCTGTAACTGACAGTCTACCATGGTCTGATTTCAAGTTATGTAAATGCTACTATTTTCAGTCATGAACACCAACGCGTGACTTATTCATAGACACTATAAGACGGAGGTGTAGGTATACGACACGTTAAGCAATTTGATGAGTTAAAATTGATAGCTATGATTACATGATGTCATATTGGATAATTCTCCAACGAAGCAGCTGTGTTAACCCTATTCTAACTAGGCTATTTGAGACCAAGTTTTTACTGGGGGGGGGGGGTCAATTTGACCCCCCCCCCCTTCAGATCTCGGCCGCCGATCGCGCGATCGCCGCAAAAATTTTGCCTGAAGATAGAGCCGGACGTCAACTACAAGATTACATGGTCATACAAAAGGAAAAATATCGGCTTTCTATTTTAGTAAATTGATTATGCAAATTTACGCATGAAATCATATTTTCATCTATAATTCCATTAAAATGACTGAA
The DNA here is from genome assembly GCF_040938485.1 of Diadema antillarum. NCBI lineage: Eukaryota > Metazoa > Echinodermata > Echinoidea > Diadematoida > Diadematidae > Diadema > Diadema antillarum. Next base: position 58,678 of record NW_027272720.1, read on the forward strand.
GGATCCCTACATCTTTGTGTCAGAGTTCCTCAAGACACATCGAACAATTCTTCTTGTAAAAAGATAGGGAAATCAAAATCAATTTCTTTTGATTTTTATTGTTTTGTTAATTTCTGATGTATTTTATTGTTTTTTTCGACCTTTTGTTTTTCTATTGATTTTTTGCCAAAATTTGTTGCAGGCACTTTTTCAAGCTTATCTACATTAGAATTGATTAATTTCAATGGTTTAAAGTTGAAATAATCTAATTCATATCAATTTAACAAAAAAAAAAAACACACCACAGTTTGCATTGGATTTGCACACGATTTCATGAATTTGAGCCGTTTTTGGGGTTGACATGCATATGCAAACATTACGTAACTTCAGAACAGTGTACCCGGACGTCGCAAATTTAGTCTCAAAATATGCGGAGACTTCAATGAAAAAAGTCAATGAAACGACGCGGCAAAATCTTTGCGCGTTGCGGAATCGTGGCGCGAAATGTCGGGGGGGGGGCCAATTTGACCCTCCCCCCAGTTGGAATAGGGTCAAAGCACTAATCATTGCCAAGATTTGTTTTCAGTTTAAAACAACAACAAAAAATGCCGTTTTGAGAAGTAAAAAAAAGGATGACTGTATTCAGATTTTTGTTTTTTATCTTTCATTCATTCCTTGCCCTCTATAGTGAACGCAGATACCACAATATTAAGTTACCTCGACCCTATAACCCATCAGATGTGACTTATACTCCAGTTATTTGTGTGTGCGTGTGTGTGTGTGTGTGTGTGTGTGCGTGCGTGTGTGTGAACCTCACGTGCAGTTAGCCTACTGCGTCTGTCTTGCTTTAAAAGGAGACCTCCGTATTTCAGACTTTTAAATTTGGACAATATTAGTTACTGCATGGGGTACAGAGTCCTGAATTTAAAGTGATCAGGATGAGGGAAAATAATGTTCTCAAAATTTATGAAAATCGCACTGGTGAACAAGGATGATGACATGGCAGAATCACCATAAGAATTCAAGAATGGGGGCTCAACGAAGAACCAAACAAAAGATTAAGAAAGAAAGAAAGCACAAATCCTTCATAGGTAAACTTGTTAAGCAAGCCGTAAAAATTGTAATTGAACTACAATTGTACATAATATACATTGTATAGCTACATTTCTGAAATGTGTGAGAATCTACCGTATTTCATTATCCTTGTTCAGGGTCATTTGGTGTTGTTTGGATTTTTTTCAGAAAATTGATTTATGTGCTCAAGAAATCTATAAATTCATAGCTATCAATTTACGTATTCTACACGATGTGAAATTATGAATATCGTCTGGAATTCTCCTTAAACTCTGTCTCCGTCCTTGCCCTTAATTGCGTCAGCTACACTGGTACGTGAGCTTATTACCACACTCAGATGAGTACAATCGAGAGGCAAAATGTTGTCTCATTCAGAATACAATGGCTGAACAATGAACAATGATTTAGTATAGACGTCTGGGGGGAGAGGGTCTATTCTTGTGTACCCTGGCCTTTGAAATTCTTCAGGGGAGTGATTTATTAAGGGGGGACTGGAGGGGGTGGGGGACTGGAGGGGGGGGGAGGGGCGAGACCTGGAAAGTCCCACCAAGGAAGTAAGAAGTTATACATGTATATAATTATGTACTATGGAACCTCCTTGGTCCTTGGAACGCCCTACAATATAAAATAGGTCTCTTTCTCGTCCACGCTTACACACTCAATATCTAATACCATGTCATGTGGCTTCGTTCAAGCACAGCTATTCAAACAATAAATATGTAGGTTAATGACAATGAATAAACAAATAACGATGCAGCGCTGGATCCAGAGGGAGCGTACTGGGCGCGCTCCCCGTTTATTTGTTGTTAAAACAAAAGAAATAACAAGAAAAATGAAATGAAAACCGGGAGTGGCACCAGAAATATTTCTTGCGCCTCCCTCCCGCCTCACCGAATTCCTTGATCCGCCCGTGCGATGATAACACCATTTACAAAAGTTCTATAGGGCTCACACCCATAAATATTTCCCCATAGGGACGTGTGTTAGAAATGAAATTTCAAAAAATTCTGTAAAATAGCTGGGAGAAATGAGGTGTTTCAGCTTCACTAACCTGGATAAGTTAGATGTAGGCCTACCCTTTCATCCATCAAATTCTCAGGGTGGATAATTCAGTTCAAATTCTGTTCAGGGGTCCGAAAAGCCAGACTACGAGTTCTTGTCACTCAAAAAGTCACCCATTTTCCGTACACGTACCCAATGAAATATAGTCCCCTCAAATTCCACCAGAAAAGCTTTCATCTTCTAACCAAAATGCAATTTGTAGAGGAATTCATACTCAATATCTACAGCTATTCAGTTTTTTGCCAAACTACATCATTGAATTTTAATTAATTTTTTTCTTCATTTATTTTGGTATCTTTGGTACGAATTTGTGAAGGGGTTTCGGACATTCCATTGTATTTACGGGTGTGAGCCCTATAGTGAAGGTCATATTTCTCATTTGACTTTTAAACATCATAAATGTGTTTTTGATGATATTTGCACCTACATCATATGGGAAATTACACATTCTAGGGTTATAAAGCTTCTCAAAGGGACACTTTTGAAACTCACACCCTTTGAGGTTTTTTAAAAAAATAAAAATGTATATAGTGTTGATCAGTTCTTCATAAGATGAATACCTAGATGCAGGCAGTAATCTTTGATTATGGGGGTGTCATCATCACATTATTGCCTACAAAATACTTGAAAAGACTTTGTTTTGTCAAACAGACTAACTTTATGAATTTTGACCTGTTCCAGTGGTAGCCAAACAAAGAAATACATTAAAATAACACAGGCATTCAAAGTTGTGTGATACTGATGACTGCTATGTACAAAGATCTATCTATACCACAACAACACAACAACATAATAAGAAAACAAATTATAGCCAAACAGAGTTGGGGGGGGGGGGTAGAGGAGAGAGAGAGGGGAGGGGTAGGAAGGGGAAGGGGGGAGGGAGGAAGAGATCTGACACAATACATCAACATAAACCGGCAGAGTTTGTATGGGATGAATACTTCCCATAGACTTGTGTGCATTGCATGCATCCTCTATACATACTTCCCCCATGAAACCGACAATGGAAGACAGGAAACATGACAACACCAACTGATTTGATGAAATGTCAATACTTTTTTTTTTCATGGCTAGCAAATTACACCATCATCATGGCTGAGAAAACTACAGTGTAAATGCTAATTATTGCTTTCCACACCACGATGCCTCGCGTTGTATGGTTGCTGCCTATCAAAAGAAAATCACTCGAATGAATGCATTTACATAGAAAATACTGCGTCATCAAGACAAAAATTAACAATATTTTCGGTACATGATATGATATCATGTTTCTGCTTTATATCCATCGATGATTTTACATACGAAGGATGGGGTTGCAACCATGACACGGTACGAAGAATCGTGTATGCAAAGTAATGATGAACAGTTAGTCTATAATCTTCTCAGCCATGCATAATGTTTGTTGCAATTTGCCAACGTTTAGCAAATATTGATATTTCATCTAACTGGTGTTGTCATGTTTCATGTCTCCACAATTGGTTTGATAGTTCACATGTCATGTTTAATCTTATAGAACATTTGTAAATGGTTTTTTATCTTCGTTTATTTGCTTATTCATCATATCGTCTATGCATATATACGTAATCGTTTAAGATAGCTGTGCTTGAACGAATCCACTGACATGGTTCTGTGTGTGTGTAGGCGTGGACGTGTGTGTAGAGGTATAGTAGGGGCTCCGTCCTGTTTATTCGTAAAATGCTGACAAAGATAACCCTATAATCTGCATAGGAAAAAAAACACATCACCTTTATCGGAAGAGAGAGGAAGAAAAAAGAACTGAGGCTATACCTGTCTGCGGACGGAAATGAAAATACAAACTTTTGTACATCTCTTTTGATGGTGAAAGGTAGTGCGTGCGTGTGTGTGTGTGTGTTTGATTTCATTTACCTGTACTTCACTGTTAACAAAAATACGATTACAATAGGAAATTTACACTTATTATAGTTACACACAATCAGCAACATATTGTAATGAAAGAAAAAATGCTGGTGAAAGGAGGTTTTATATGCTGTGATTTTTATGACAATTCAGAAACGAAGGAAATGGAGGTTACTGCTGTAAAGCAGGGCCTGCACAAGAATTTGCAGCCTCCGCACCGAGCAATTATTAATTACGTAACTTACAAGACTGTTAGAGGAAAAAATTGCTTTTAAACAAAAAGAAAAAAGACCAAGAAATAAAAACACAAACACACACAAAAACGAAGAAGCTGTCTTATAAGAAAAAAAGGGATATGTACGTTGCAACTGATTGAGAAATTGCCCTACATTGACGAGATGTTACGTCCAGTTGCAATGAAAACATCTCGACGGAAGAATTTCATGAATTTGAATAATTACGCAGTACCCGCTGCATGCTACAAGGATTAGAACCAACACTGCTTTCGGGCGAAAGCTCGGTGGTCAGATGACGCCTGCCCGGTGATCAGGAGGTCGTAGATTCGAAACCTGCTCAAGTATTTACCCTATTATTTTTTATGATGGCTACTATACTAAAAACACTGATCACTTCAGTACTTATTTCCGTCGATGTAAGGCAATTTGTCAATCAGTTGTGATGAAAACATCTCTACGGAAGAATTTCAAGAATTTGAAGGAAATACGTGTTTGGAAGAGACAACTGGAAGAGACAGGGAAAGGGGCGAAGGAAAAAGAATTGAGGCTTAAAACCCACGCGTTAAATACCAACGAGACATAATGTACATGAGATCACCGCGGCATTGGAGGAGATTGTTATATGGGATGAATCAAAGCTTTTAAGGAGAAGAAAATAAGGACTTAAAGACAAGAGTTATATAAGAGATATAACTCTCTTGCTATATAAGAATTATTGTAAAAAGAAACTAATACAAAAGTAAAAGTAAGAGCAATGATACTTCTATAGATTGACAGATTATGCTGTCTACGAGAATTTTCAAAATTGAGGGTCAGGACAGGATAGAGATCAAAATGATAGTCAATGGCAAGTGAAATTCGTTGGATTGCCGAGTAGGATGTGAACAAACAATTTTCTGTTAAACAGATACCGAATCGAAGAAAAGAGGGAAAAACAATAACGTTTAGTAATTTTGTCCTCAAAACATGTCCTAAGTGCAAACTAAGTGCAAACGATAACAATATCTGGAATGTGATTATTGCGAAATAAAACATCGATATGGCATCTATGTAATATTATATATTTTTTATTTGCAACTTATATGTATATGTACATAATCCAGGCTTGTCCGCATGTGCGTTTGTGCGCGAGTGTGGAGGTTGTGGTGGTGGTGGTGGGGGGGGGGGGGTGGGAGGGACGGCAGGGGATCAAGACTGGGAGGGGGAGGCAATTAAAGCCAGACGGGGGTTTCCCTTCGTCCGTCCCGCGGACGGGAGAGATCAGAAAACACCCCGACATTGAGCCATTGGAGACACATGCACGACTAACATAAACTTTTACACCATAAACAACAGCTCCATGAAAAACAATAATCAGGTTTTCATGTGTGCTGTAGTCTATACACTTCAGACTACTGGTATCAAATATTCAAAGCAATGTCTAATGCCCTGACATTTTAAGTAACATATGCCATAATCATAATCCGAAAACCATGAATGTGCTACCCCTCTCGACTATGCGGTCGAGCTCTACCCAACTATAAAATGGTCGTAAAAGTTTGGTGAATTTGACGAAATAAAAAAAATTGAGTATGACAACATGTACATTCAGAACTACATTACTTTTCATAATTGTATTTCATTTTTATACTTTTCATGATTGTTGCAACTGGATCATTCGTAATATCACCAGTGATAACAGAAATACAGAAGAAACACAATAGGCTGCATCTGTATTTTCTTTCTTTCGGGTCACTTGCAACATGTGATACTTTCGAACTCCCAACTAAAGCGTAGTTCTTTCTCATAATCATGGCAACACCAACTAGTAAACACCTTAACCAGACCATTTCACTTACCAAATTAAAAAAGAAAAAGAATAAACCACTGTTTTAATAAGGAAACGACAGCATTACCATTCTTTTTTTTTTTCCGTTCCACGGAATGACTGCGGCTTTGATCTCATGGAGGCTATAGTGATGACAAAAACTAAAATGGAAGACCTTACTGCAAACAAAAACAAAAACAAACAAAGAAACGAACAAACAAAGAACAACAACAAAACCTGACAATATGTTGCTTCAGTTTACATTGCATTACTTTCAGTGCATACCCAGAGAAGGAGGATCATAAACTTAATTCAGATATTAATCGTGTTTCTGTAAGTGTGCTTTTTTATATATAACATGCGCCTTAAAGGGTGTGTATAGTTCTGGTCGAGGTGTAGATTTAGCTTTTAACGTTTTGCGAGATATTCAGAAACCACTCTATGAGATGTCAAAGAGCATGCAGTTCTAAGGGGTATCAAAAGTTTACTCGATGAAAATCGCTTTTGAAATGGCTGAGATATCCAAAAACAAGGTGAAACAAAGAGATCCTAATAAAGTTGTGGCATGTCGCCTTTTATTATTAGCACTTTTTTGGATATCTCAGCCATTTGAAAACCAATTTTCATCAAATAAACGTTGAATCCTTCTTAAAATTACATGCTCTTTCATATTTCATAAGAAGCTTTTCATTATCTCACTTAGGAATGTTCAAAACATGAATCCCTACCTCAACCAGTACTGTACAGTCCCTTTAAAACCACAAAACAAAGGACTGATTCGCTGAGACATTTTGATCATTCAAAACGGTTTTTTTTTTTCCCGCGGGTGATGGAGTTTAAGCTTATAATCTAATGACGCCTGCTGTTTTAACTGCGTCAATGTCTACGGTTTCGGAGAGCGTAAATCTCCAGTTCACATGCAGTATGCAAACAATAGAGGCCGAAGCAACAGACTTTGCATTTTGCAGAAAGTATCACGCAACAGTTCCCTGGTGTAGCCCGAAAGACAATGGAAATGTTTCGTGCTATAAATATTAAAGTTTGGCCATCTGCTCTGCACAGCAACGATCTCATTGATCTCATTGGAATATAGGTTAACTTCATTTGAGTCCCGAAGCATTTACAGCCGTCGGTACAGAAATTATTTTGGAAGTAATAGTAATTCATTGCAAAATTATTTTTTTTAAGTAACCAAATACGTAATCATTCATCTGATTCGTGTATTTCAATTATGTAATTATTTCATCGTGAATTATTCCTGTGTTTTTATTCACGGATTAGCAGAAAAAACAACCATTGGTTGAGCCAAGTATATACCGTGAATAAATGAAATGAAACTGAAAATGAAAATACAGTAAAATATATAATATAGGCCTACTTGATTTAAATAAAGTCAAACAAATTAGAAGCTATAATAGTAGATTAGTTATAATATTGACCACTTATATGGAATCCTAATAGAGATGTTGCTTATAACTTCATAAAAGTAATCCTTCTTGTTTATGAAGTGTTTTTGAGGCTGAAGTTTTTCTATTTATACTTGTTACTCTCCACTAAAGGACTAAAGATCCATCATTGATTTTGTAGTTTAGCACAACTGGAAACAAAGGTGTTTGGAATATTTTCAGAAACAAAGAAACAACCCAACAAACCAGTGAAATACATCTGACTTTTCCTAAGATCCAAATTACCTCTTGCTCTTGAGTCTGTGCTACCATGTAGATTAGACCTACTCTCTGTTCACTTAGATATATATATATATATATACAAGTATATATATATATATATATATATATATATATATATATAAATACACTGTATATACATATATACGTATACACATATATATATATATATATATATATATATATATAGGTACGGTTTTATAAGATAAGACGTATAAGACAAGGTGACGTTAACTTCAAAACACATTCTCTTATACATACAAGATGATCTTACGTGAATTGCCTCGCCCACTTTCAAATTGTAATATCCTTGATATCAAGTAATCAACTTTATCCATACAGCACCCTTACAGATGTTAACATAAAGCAGTTACGGAGGCACGTTCGTCGAATGAAACTGCTCATAACGTTCAATTTAAACGTTTTTATTTTTAATAAAGGTATATCTTAACGAAAATACCTGATGATTTAGTTTTAGAAGTTTTAATGCATTGCCCTTTTGATGGTTACTTCTTTCGATGTAAGTCCTGCGGAGTATCCTAAAACGGATGATCAATGAACACCTATATATAGATGATTTAACGAAAGTTTCTTTGTTTTAGGCGTTTTTGTAAACATTCTTTTGTGTCACATTAATTATAATCTATCTGCATTTGTAATATTGTCCTGTTCTATCAATAAGGATCGTATATGCACGAGATCATATTCTCAGGCTTAATACTTAAATGGTTCAGTGTGGTAAATTAATAAAACGAAACAATAACAGCGAAAATATCTTCAACAATAATAGCATGGAGTTACAACAGTATAGCTCCTAGTACATGCCTCGCCGAAAGGAAGGTTCTGCGTAATTCTGATTAGTATTACAAACATTAGCATAGTTCTAATGATGTTTATCTAAATACACTTTATTTTTGTGCACATCTGGTAATAACTTTTTGTACATGTAATGATTATGCTGTCATATATCATGAGATTGCACTTTTCTTTTGTCCCTTTGTAATTTAGTTACCTGTATGTTTTGTCGAACTCTTTACAACAATGTAATTATACATTGTTTTGACTCGAGAAGCAGAATAAATGCAAAAAAAAAAAAAAAATTGTTCCATCTGTATGTAGTCATGTTTATGTCTGGTGTGTGTGTGTGTGTGTGTGTGTGTGCTTCGCTATTGCTACATTTTAAAGATGTATGATTCTCTGTCGAGGAAAGATTCATATTTATTTACAATTACGATGTTGCTAAGTTATTTTGTAAAGCACACTAATTCTATATGGAGATTTTGAAGGCCTGGCAAGAAATATTGAATCCCAGATATGAGGGTGGGAAAATTAATTCTATTATTTTCAATGAATAGAATTATGTTACACAAATCGAAAATAACCTTTTACGCTCATTCATATGATCATGAGATCCATTGTCTGGACCACATAGTTTTTATTACGGAAATATTGAATCATTTTGAATGTGTTACAATTTGGGTTTAAAAAGTGGAAATATCACTAAAATTTGGCGTTGTTGTTATAGTTAGGAAATGTGACATAAGATTATATGATGTAACAAAACACAATTGTTACTTGGTGGATATGACCGACTACAATTTATCGATAAATGTCTTAATACAGTTAGTTATGTTTAAAGATATTACATCAAGAACACACACACACACACACACATATATATATATATATATATATATATATATATATATTCGTATTTTGTATTATAGTTACAAAATTCGTATACTCTCTTATAGCATTTCGGAGAGAGAGAGGGAGAGAGAAAAGAATGTTTTTGCGAGTTTTGATTTCAGGTAACTCAGAAATGCAAATTGGCATTCTATACATTTAGGCATAAAAAGGTCATCTTTAAGAATAAAGTTAGTCAATACAGTCATTCTCATAATCACATACATTATTCATCGAGTGAAGACAAAATTAGCCGTTCCTATAGTGCATGAAGTCAAAATAGCAATAATGTTGTTTCGGGAAGAAGAAAAAAATGATGCTTATTCTACCAAGGTAGAAAATTAGGAGTTCATTTTGTTGTTGTTGGAATGGAAAGGTCTAGAATTTATTTGAGAACGCATATCCTTGTTAATTATTTAGGTCTTATAAAATAATTGTATGTATGTGCGTGTATATATAATGGTACCTGTACAAGCAGTGACAAGTGTATACACTGTAATTCATTTGTGTGCATAATCATGGGGAGTGTTTGGTGAAGTGTGTGTTTTGATGTAGAATGTTCACGTGTGTGTGTGTGTGTGTGTGTGTGTGTGCTTCTCGATGGTTTGGGTGAGTATTCTTCTTTTTCTTCTTCTTCTTTGTAGATCCCAAGTGAGGTATGTTTCATATTCTTTTTACAATTGTTTTTGTGTTCCGAAATTATTCTGTAAAAAATGCAATATTGTAATACAGTGTAACTGGTTTTATGAAATTATATTGTAAAAAGCCTAGATACAACGAAAAGAATTTATACTGCAGGAAATGAAGAGGTTATAATTGGCTCTATGATTGATTTGTTATATCATAAGAAGGAAATCAAATAAAGATTTCAGAAAAAAAAGGAAGAAAGATCTCAACGGAGGCCGACCTCAGGATCGGACAGCTAGTAGATGTCTACCCATCAATACCTAGACCTCTCCAATGAGTGGTTCAGTCAGACTAGCGTATATAGGGGAGTGACTGAAAATAACCAGCTTTATGAAGCAACCCCAGGACCGTTTCCACTGGGAATGATACTGAAAAGAAGCAAAACCGAAATAAAACTAGACATGATTTGATGTCGATTGTTCACAGTGATTGACGTCGACGTCCAATATAATTCACGGAGATATTCGAGACCGGGGCTGACCCGGTCATGTTAGTGTTGTTGTTGTTGTTGTTTTTTGTTTTTTGTATTTTTTTCCTTTATGAACAGAATGTCCACGTTTTCCTAGTTTCTTTCTCAGTACATCCCCTCACCTAAAATGTCCCTCAAATAGAACACTCCTCTATGCATATTCGTCAAAGTCGATTTCCATCGACTATCATAGGCCTTATTACAGTGCAAAAAGATGAAAATGCTTAGGCTATGACTGCGATTCGACATCATTGTCGCTAAACTTAAGATGACAATAACTAGAAAGAAGACAAACAACAGCAAACATGTATATATATATATATATATATATATATATATATATACAGAGAGAGAGAGAGAGAGAGAGAGAGAGAGTATGTTCCACCCCCCCCCCCCAAAAAAAATACAATCAATTTGTCTGAATCCTATTTCAGGGTCTAAAATATCACATCTTGCTTAAATTTGCAGAAAACGCCATTCAATGTGGTTAAGTGATCACAGAGAAATGATGATTGTTGTATAAAGCATGTCATGGGTCTGTTTCTTTCAAGTATAGCACTTTCATGCTCTTGGAACTGCATTAATGTGTAAAATGTGTGCACACAATGAACAGAATTTGAAGGAAGGGATTCCTGACATGCTCTACAAAGGTCCTCATTTCTCTTTGACCACTCTGCAACAAATCGGATGGGGTTTTCTCCAAGACGTGGGTAAGAAGTTATAGTTTCATACCCTGAAATTATACTTAGATTGATTCACTCTTTTCAAAATTATCACTGCGGAGGGTTCCGTTGTATTTTACTTTTTTTTTTGGATGGGGGCATACGGTATATATCCATATATTTACAGCGAACAGACCTTAAGTATATTCAGCTATAAAGAAGAAGAAGAAGAAAAAAACCTCAGTTCCAATGTCGTTCTTTCACATCTTACAAGGACAATACAATCCACGAGGCCTATGGGCATACTAAAGATAACACCAGGGCCTACACCAGAATAGTTGTCTGAGAAGTATCTATTTTAATTTACAGGAAATGAATTACAACATTTTTCGAATGGAGTGGGGGGGGGGCAGAGAAAATCATAACATTCAAGCTCGTTTTGCGTCAGGCTTTCAGTGAGAGGAAAACGTGACTCTTGATTTTTCGTTGTGATAGAAAAAGGAATGACTACCGCTAAATCCTGTTCGTTTGAACCTCCTCCCCCCCCCCCCCGGCTCTGACAAATTTGATAATAGGTGTAACCCACTTTCTGGTCACCTTTGCACGCCTTTGTACGGACTGAGGTCACAATATTAGTCTACGCCCTTCAGCTGATTGGGTGACTGAAACGCGATTTAGTATGCCTCATTAACATGCGCTCTGATCCATTCGGAATAATCTGATAATAAGCAGGACTTCTAATCCCGCGCAGAGGAAGAGAGAGGAAAGGGGAGAGAAAATAGGTCATGTCGTTTCGTCCTATTTATGGAAAATTTTCATCAGCCATAAATTATGACCCGTATATTTTCTGTTTTCAAGCAAAAACACACAGACGCACACATCCTTCTATACAAATGCGTGTATACAAGTTATATATTATGTTTGCTGTGTGTCAGAGGTGATGTTATAAGACTTCGGAAAATATTTGGATTTATTAATGTAGCTCAGCTTTTTCACCATAGTTTAAGTTAAAAAAACAAACAAACAAACTCTGTTGGCCTATAGGCAAGGCGGAGCCCTGCCCCTCTCCCCCCCCCCGAAAAAAAAAAAAGAAACAGTGAACGGAATTCAGTACTGTTTTCCTCTAAAATTTCAACAACACAGATATTACCTAGTACGCATACTTACGATCTTTTAAATACACTAAGACGTGACCTGTATTGTAGGTATGTGACTAGCAAATATAGAGATATATTCAGAGAGATTATGTCATTAATTTCATGTCAAATATAAAAGGTTTACTTTTGATTATACTATAGCTGCTTGTAATGAATGGCATTGATTATGTAAATCTACGTATACCTTTGAGAAAAGATGATGAAGTAGACCAACAAACTAGAATAATTACACAATGTCGTGTCATACCTGCTGTAATAGGTCTGGAGGTTTGGCCAAGAGACCGCCGACAGGCACCCACGCCGGCGCCGTCGGGCGAGGGAAGTCGAGGGCGAAGTTAGTGTGAGCCAACCACAGCTGCGTCTTTCCAAGTATCTCACGGATGGTCAACTTTGTCGAGATGTTGTGTTCCATCTGCAGGGCCACGAAAGGCTTGGACCAGACGTAGGTCAGATATTTGACGAAGACAAAGCGGTAGAAGAGGTTGTAGAGGCGTTGGAGGAAGGTCATTTCGTCCGTCAAAGCTTCATAGAGCGGGAACGGAACGTAGGCATTTGGCGTCGGGATTCCGAGCAGCTCTTCGTTGAAGGTCTCGTAGCGGAAGGTCGCCGTGAAGGCGATGAAGCTGGTGTCGAGGTACTCGGCCAGCAGCGCGTCGCAGGGACAAAAGGGAATCCCGATGATCGCATGGAAGGATCCATTCCGCAGTCGTTGCAGATGGGAGGGTTGTGCGAAGAGACTCTTGCAACCGGCTGCTACAACGCCGAAGAACTCCTGGGCAACGGGGAGCACCTCGGCATAATCCAGGATGGACTGCTTCCGGAAGGACACCCTGGTGAAGGAATCTTGCAGCGCGTCCGTCTCCTCCCGGGTGTAAGGGATGGGGTAGATGATGCTGTCGTTGTGGGATGACTTCCGGAATCCCATGGTGCCTTTGTTGGAAGCCGCGAGCACGGTGACGTAGTGCCCCCTTTCGATGAGTCCTTCGGATATCCTGGCCAGGCTGTAGCTGTGACTCTTAGTGCTCATGGCATTGGTGAGCGAAATCAAAATATTTGCACCAGAAGAGCAGCGGATCAGAATGACAGTCATCAAGCTAAAGTGGAGTGCTGACCAAGTCATCTTGATAATTCCCGAATGTTGTTCAAAAAAACAAAAATAGTATATAAAGTAGGGGAAAAAAAGGAATATCTCACGAAAGTGTCCATACAACTGCCAAAATCACATACTCCCCAGAAAATTTTTGAACCATCTCTCTCCATACCTGGGAATTAAAGTGTCGAAAATCATACTACATACGCCTCTCTGCCTGCATGGTATTGCTTCGTGCTGTTCATCTTTCCCTCAGATCTGTGCCGTATCTGCAATTACCCCAGATCCACATTCTTCGTCTGAGCTGAACACAGGTTCCTGCCGATCTTCCCGTCGACGCAAGGGAACTGGCAGCGTTCGCTTCCCAACGACGCTTCTCAGCGAAACCTCAGTCTAATTTTTAAGGAACCCTGGAGCCAGGAACAAATGCACAGCGCCCGACTTACACCACGTCTACCTTTGTTGTGCGCGATTCATCTCAGCGAGTCAGGTGCATTGGACACGAGGAGGATTCCATCAAGACAGGGACATCACTACTGTGCGATTTCAACACGATGCTGATGAGATCACACCTCCCTGGATCAACATAACTTATTGTGGCTACATTGTAGTCCTACACTCACACATCCTATTTCTGCGGTAACTCGTATGCGTTAGACACTAAACTGTTTCGGTAGAGTAAACAAATCTGCAATGCATATCATCCCACGTAAGTCAGAGAGTGTGTTCTGCTGAATACAAGTGGAATTAAACGCGGAATGAATGCACCACGGTAGTGCATAATAGCTCAATACAGGCTATACGCAAAATTCACCTTGAATGTTTGAACTCATTGGTTGATAGCAGTGTCTTGCAACGTACCAGCACTGTATAGTTAATTCAGTCATAAACACGACAATACTCACTCATTGAAATGGCATTGCCATTATAATAGAACACTCAGGGAGGGAATTATGAGTGGGGGAATCGGCGGGCCTCTGGTTCTCTTTCTATACGTCTAACCCGCAAATATCAATGCATTGACCGATCACAAGCTTCTTTTAGAGGAAGTGATCAGCAGTCAAGCAGTTATACACTATTATTATTTTCATATTTTCCAGTCAATATACCTTTAACATGTTTGCATATTGTAATGTTCTAATTTTTGTTTTATCATGTTTGTTTGATGTGTTGTTTTCCCTGTAATCATACGAAATTTGTATATTCAAGTTTGTAAATAAGTTCATTTCATTTTTATATTTCTTATCTTTTCTGTAAAATATGTATCTAGACTAGATGAGATAAAAAGGAGGGCCTGACGAATCCTACGCTCGGCTTCATATTTCTTTCGCATTCATTCTCAGATTCCAACTTTCATAGATCGACCGCTATATGTTTTATATGTTTGCAATATTCTATGTATGTCTCCTAGCTGGATATCATGTATTTCATTTTGTAATATTATGCCTCCTAGCTGGATATCATTCAATTTTGTTATATTTGATGCATTTTTTTCACCGAGAAATATGAAAATGAAATTGAAATTGAATTGAAATTGCAATCCGGCATTGACAGGAAAGACAGACGGAAAGAGTGACAGAGCAAGGTAAAGGATATTTTGGATGACCAGATAGTCTAAATGCATGCATCAGAGAGATTTAAAAGGGCATCAAGAATTGAAACTAATTTCAGCAAGGGTAAAAATAGAGATTTGTGGCACGCCATGATTGCCTGCCGTGACTGTATCTCGGGATACGGCAGAGAGAGAGAGAGAGAGAGAGAGAGATAAAGATTCACTCATTCGCAATGTAAATGTTCAAGGGTTAGTAAGGTTCTAGAATCTTGTCACTAACACAAACTCTCGCCGGGCGGCTCATTTCTGATTGGTTAAAGTTCTTCGTTGCGTCATCTCGAAGGGTGCTTCGGGCAATATGCTATTGGTCGGCTTGTGCGCACGCGTCATGGCTCAGCGGGTGAAATGGGTTGTAAGGTCACACAAGAGTCATAAGTCATAAGTCTTCGTGACGCATTTCGATGGAGCCATAACATTGTCTGAGTCTATCTTGTCTATAATCGACTCAGCCAAAGCATAATGATAGAAAGCTGTAAACGAGCATAATTGTGTATAGTGTTTATGCCTAAATCGAAATCAGTTTGAAATCATTAACATCGATCTTGAGATAGGGACTTAGTGACGACTTTAAAGCAAATAATGATTATTCATGAGAATAAGATTTAGCCGTCATGAATATGGATGACTTCAGAAGGAATTGAACTTTGCAGCTAACTCCGTATTTCTCTGGATGTGTCATTTTCTCTTTCTTTCAAAAGTGATTTAGTGATTTCATCGCATAGATTTTGGACACACATAAAGCACGTGCGGTATAACCTGTACGATGATTTAAGTGATGAATTAAGCATAATTATTAGTTTGTGATCATTCGTTAAAATCTAATTGAAAATGTAGCTAATCAGCAGTTTCCGTGATTTTTTCTGAAATGAGTATGATGTAAGAAAAAAATATGTAAGCCAACCTTGGGGCATTCATGCATAACCGTCCGATATGGCAACAAGTGAGTGTATCATGTAGTTTGTTCGCCCCCACCATCAAATAGGAATTGTTCGTAAACTAAACTCGTGAACATAACATAACAATGTTATTGCTAAACAAAAGGAGCAAAGAAAATGACATGTCGTGTTATGGAAATTGTCATGATTCTCATTGTAAGAAAAAAAAGAAAAAAAAGGAAAATGGAGAACAATATACTATCGCTTCGGTGTCCTGTGAGAATGGTAAAGCAAAAAATGTCAAAAATGTCAAAATACCTTTGACATTAAATTGTGTTCACATCTATACCATCATGGCGTTCTATCCCGTATACATATGTATGTGCCAATCTATAGGATTGCCGACACAGACGTAGGACAGTGCGAAAGAGTCAGAGAACACAATCCAAAGGTTAATGCTGCTCGACATGCTTTTAAATCTAGGTCACATGCACTGGTGAACTCGTGTGTTAATTTCCCGTTACGTGATGTTTGTTTTGCTTTCTTATCTCAAGTGCTGTTAAAGTGCAAGTCCTTCACCTTAAACAACTTGAATGGAATGCAACAGACGAATGGTAGAAGTTTTACTAAGATCGGATGAAAGATTCAGTTCAATTCAATTCATTTCAATTCAATTCAATTCAATTTAATGCAATTCAATTCAATTCAAATTTTTATTTTATTTTCAGAAACATATACACATTATTTTTTTTTTTTTTTTGGGGGGGGGGGGTTAACAGAGAATAAGGTCTAAGTAAAATTATTTGAAATGAAAAGAGTATGTCGAACCTTTTGATAATTATGTATTGTCATTAAAACTGAAGTGATCAGAGCGAGGTAAACAATACGCAAAATTCGAAAAATGGAGGGACCCACTGAAAGGACAAAGCTTGTATTGAAGAGAAAAAGTTTGGAAAATTTAAGGTTTGACATGTTGCCACATTTGGTCACTGCCATGGTGCGAAGAAGATGTGCTGGTGATGTCACAACATAATATCTATAAAAAAAATCATGATTTTTTGGTTGAAAATCTGTATCTGCTACAATATCCTTCCCCGAAAGTCACCATTGCCTGGTATTTCCAAGGACACAGTTTTCTGTCCGAGTTCATGTCAAAACAAAAGCAAATTTAGATCAGTAAGAAATGTGCCAGGATATGACGTCACTTCATCTCATTTGCATAATTATTATGCAGTTCCTTCCTAGTATATGTCACTGTTTTATAACATGTGACAGGGGCAGATCCAGGAATTCCGAAAGGGGGGCGGGGGCTTTACAAAACTAAAGGGGCCGCACCCCCACCCCCCCATTTTTTATTTCTATTGTTTTAACAAAAGGGGGGGGGGGCGCACGGTGCGCCCCTGCCTATAAGATCCGCCTCTGTGTGGAACTAAATTTAAAACTCCATAACTTTCTACATTGATATCTCCATCATAGGTACATTCTATAATGAAATCTCAAGCTATTATGTTTGTTAGGTTTTTTTGCCAACTCAAAAATTTTGGCGTATATGTATAGAATCGCGCTTTAAACCGCATAAACTCGTTAAACTTGACTTCGAAGATTAATCTTAATGAGGAGAGCAGGAAATGTGGAATGCCCGCCACCATAACGAAGATCGAACAAACAGATACACTGAAACAAAACAAACAAAAATCTCCGCTCTTTGGTACACATTTTACTTCAACTTAACAATTTTGACTGCCTGTGGATATTTATCTTTTTTTTTCCTCTCCCTAAAAGTTCAATATACTCTCACGTGTATCGTAGGTTGATGGCATGGAGAAATACGGTGAAGTAAAACGGGTGCGAAGATCCGTCAACATCGGCTGCTTGTTTTTCTTTTGTGTTTGTTTTTTCTTTAGTGGGGATGAATTTATGGACGGTAGTGTATACAAGAAAATAAAAAAAGAGAAAGTTTTGTTTGTAGTTGATACACACTGTAGACCAAACATAAGATAATTGTGAAGTAACTAACGTAATCATGTCGTTATTTATAAATCACCGTCTATCACCATTATGTTTACGTCGGTGAAACCAATATCACTGTTCCATGAAAAGTTGAAGTTAAAAGATTACTCTCATTATTATCGTTTTATGTCCGGTTTTAATGAAATTTCGCATTTTGGTTTCCTCGATATTGCTAGTCTTTAATAATCATCATAATATATACCAAAAACCGTGAACATAGCGCATCAATGAAGTTTTATTCTTTCTTAATTCCGCTGTAATGATATGCAAAGTTGAGCAATTAAAACATACAAATCCTTGCCGTGTTGTTTTCTGTATCAAACAAGCTATTATGACTATATATACTCAGTATATCGCTGGGAATATTAGATATTAGCAAAAAAAAAAAAGATACGTGTATGACTGTTTCACGTCACAGCAATGGAGATACAGATAGAGAGGAATATGTTTTGCTCTATGCCGAAGGGTTCGAAGAAAAAATACCAGCAGGCACTGTGAACAGCGGCAGCAGCGTATTAGGATGAACGTCACCAAAACAGAAATCTTCAAGGGTCATGAAAATCCATCGCTCATCAGCACTTATCAGAATACTGCAGAGTACAACAAACCTTCCAAAGCCCGTTGCACATGTTGTTACATGAGAACAAAATCGCACGCACAGCGATTTTTAGGATTTTCCCCCCTCATTTCCTTTCATCAGTCGCTGCTTCTTGTTTGGTTTCCTCCTGAAATGTCGATGAATCATTCTCGATTGCATTTCCCGCATTAAAATCCAGAGGTCGGGATGTGTTACAGCGATGTATAACATAAGTTGACACTTATGTCAATTTTCTGGAATTCTTAAGAAGAAGGACAAAGACAAAATATTTTTTTGCTCATAGAAACTAAGTAGGCTTAGTAGTGATCTGGAGTTAAATGCGCCTCAGCATGACAAGGGCAATGACTTGTAGATAACATAAATGCCTATACCACAATTTGTGTATTAATGTGTAGGTCAGCTGCTGATAAAATCATTCGCAGATGATGTTTAGAATTTGGTATATGATATAAAAACAGATTTCGTACAGTGCTAAAATGCTAATGCTAATGATTATGGTTATAATGATCATAAATGACTCAAACAACATAATGATAATACTAATGAGAATTATTGCTGACTACAAGGATAGGCCTATATTATTATCATCGTAATTGTCCTGCTGTGTATGCACTAGCTTACATGAGGCCCTTGCCATCATCACAGTGGCGTATCTAGGGAAAACGGCGCCCGGGGCAAGCGCGAAAATTGCGCCCCTTATTTCTGAAAAAGACTATTGTTCAACCCCAACCCCATCCCGGTAGGGACTTTAAGCAAAGTCCACATGATATGCTTTTCAAGCCCTTAGAAGGGGTCTTTTGAGGGTGATTGAAATGTAATGAATTTTGATAATTTTGGCGAGCTAGCGCGCAGCGAGCGAGCCGAAATATTGTGCATTTCAGCTGACAAAGCATGGAATTTGATTTTTTGCTTATCAAATCTTACAATATTAATCAAGATAGTAGTGACGGCCTTATAGATAACGATTTATCTATTACCAACAAACTGAGTACTTTAAAAAATATTCTAAAATCAGAGGGGCATTTCATGAAGCATTTTGTCCGACAACTTGTCGGACAAAATTTGCTTTCAGCCAATCAGAAGCAAGGATTTCAGTAGCTTTTAACAGTTTGTCAGACGAAATATCTGACAAATTGCTTCATGAAATGCCCCCCCCACCCTCCATGTTACGCGCGAGTGAGCCGAAATTTGTATATTTCCTCGTCATCATCACGTTTTGTTCTTATCTCCTTTTTAATTTTGATAAATTTTGGCGAGCGAGCGCAGCGAGCGAGCCGAAAATTTTTGTATTTCAGCTTACAAAACATGGAACTCTTGTCATTTTTTGCTTATCAAATCTTACAATTCTAATCAAGATATAGTGACGGCCTTATAGATAACGATTTTTACCAACAAACTAAGGAATTGAAGAAAGACTCTAAATTAGTACGAGCGAGTGAGCCGAAATTTGTATATTTCCACGTCATCATCATCACGTTTTGTTCTTATCTCCATTTTGTTTTGATAAATTTTTGCGAGCGAGCGAGCGAGCGAGCCGAAAATTTTTGTATTTCAGCTTACAAAACATGAAACTCTTGTCATTTTTTGCTTATCAAATCTTACAATTCTAATCAAGATGTAGTGACGGCCTTATAGATAACGATTTTTACCAACAAACTGAGGGCTTGAAGAAATACTCTAAATAAGTACGAGCGAGTGAGCCGAAATTTGTATATTTCCACGTCATCATTACGTTTTGTTCTTATCTTGTTTGATTTTTTTGGCGCCCCCCCCCCCCCCCGTATGTTCGAAACCGTTGGCGCCTTCTTTTGATCCGATTGGCGATCGCTTCAGAACGAAAGAAATTGCAGCCGCTGCTCAGTGAAACATTTTACCTGCTAAATATAAAATGACATGTGTGAACACAATAGACATTGTCATTTTGTCCGCTTCATCATCACATTTTGTTCTTACCTTCTTCTATATAAAATTTAGAGAGCGAGCGCAGCGAGCGAGCCGAAAATTGTATTTCAGCTTACATAACATGGAATTCTTGTGTGAACACAATAAACGTTGTCATTTTGTCCGAGTCATCGTTATGTTTTGTTTTTATCTTTTTTTGATTTGGTTTTCTGCCCCCCCCCCCCCCTTCCGGTGAGTTTCTTCTTCTTCTTTTCTTTTTCTCTTTTTTTTTTCTTCTTCTTCGTTTTTTTTTTTTTTTTTTTGCGCCCCACGGAGTGGCGCCCGGGGCACGTGCCCCCCTTGCCCCCCCCCCCCCCCCCCCCTAGATACGCCACTGCATCATCATCATTACATTGAATAATTGCCGGTCAACTAGTTTGAAAAGGGTGAGAAGAGGACCCGGGGAAGAGGAGGGAGAAAGAAGAGGTGGGGTGGAGATTCGACTTCTTCCTTTCGATCCTTCATTCTATTGATTTAAAGAAAAAGAACATCGAAGAAGAAGAAGAAGAAGAAGAAGAAGAAGAAGAAGAAGAAGGAGAAGAAGGAAATTAATGATGATGATGATGATGATGATGATGATGATTAATATTATTATGATGATGATGACATGATGATGATGACATGATGGTGATGATGATGACGATGATGATGACGATGATGATGACATGATAATGATGATGATGGTGATGATGATCATGATTAATTACGATCAAAAGAAAAAGAAGAAGAAACCACGAAGGTTTCGGCTATTGACGGACGAAAAGACAACGTAATCATGGTAATCTGATTATTCTACGGAACTGGACGTGGCTCGTCTTATATTTTCCTGAGTTACAAAAAAAAAAAAAAAAATGCAGGAGAGAGCATCATGTTTGTGCAGACGGCACGGGAGACGGCACCGGTTTTCGAAGCAAGTTGTTGATTTATGCATGAAGAGGTTATTTTCGGATTGAGGTCGAGTTTTGGGGACGGACCCAGCTTGGCTAGCTAGTGTAGCTAGACGTTGAACGGCGTGCCGCCCCGGAGCGCCGCGGGCGGCGCATCAGTGTATAAGTAGTGTAGCGGTGGTCTACGGTAGTGTTTTAGCCAGGTAGGGCTCCGTATTTGTGGCGCTGATATCCTACCCAAGAAGATGGCTGTCAGATTTAACGCTAGGAATATCTCCCTTCTCTTTCGTCAGGCACACTCTGCGCATCGTCGTTTGACTTCTGCTCCTCTGTATAACGTGATAAAGGTATGACAAATATCGCAATCATGATTTCTTCAACGCAGCCGTTCGCCACGCCTCACTAGTATATATAAATGGTGCAATGAATGAATGTGTCAGTCGTCTGTACTAAGTATGCACCTGTGTTGGGCGCTATCCCGACTATTCTTGAGTTCGCTTTTGTGTGTCATTACTGGTAATCTTGTTTGCTTGTTTTTAAAACATTAGATGGCACTTACCTCACATAAGATCAAATGACACATCTTGAATTGTAATAGATAGTTAGATTACAATGAATTGTAGTACTAGATGCCCATTTTGTCAGTTTACTCACCTCATTTTTGAAAATTAGAGGAATCTAGTGCAGTGGCTAGTGCTTTTTTGTTAAAATAAAAAAGTTGTAGGTCCTAATGTTAGATCTAATAACGTGGTGAAGATGAGGGGCATGGTCTAAATTTCTATGTATTGTTTTAAACAAACAAAAAAAAATAAAAATGGCAGGGTAATTCCAAGTGGCATACTTGTACATTAGACAACAATTGAAAAGGAAAAACAAAATCTTGTAGACACTTCCCCATGCCAGAAGCTTGCTCGTTCATGCCAAGATAGTAAGGTGTTGCCTTGGAAAAAATTTAAGAATTCAAACTAGGGTCTATGACTGTAATAAATCCGTGAGTGAATATAATGTCAATAATGGTAGGATAGATGGTGACAATAGTATTCAAATTTAGTTTGTTTACATGCAGGTTCTAGGGCCTAGCTATATGTTTACATATTATGAGCTAGAAAAGTGTAACTTACAGATAATATGCCAAAATCTGTTTATAGTAGAGGTCTAACAACATATGGACTCCATGCCATGGAAACATCTCAGATTGTAATACTGACTTAAATACTGTACTTCTGTAGTATCAAATTTACAATTAGGTTGAGATTAGCACAGGGACAGGGCTGTGTATAAAGTTAGGTGAGATATGCTGTGCATGGATCGTGTCAAATGTCGGGGGGGGGGGGGGGGGGGAGTTTGATAATTATACTTAGGCGCATTTATGGTTAGGGCCTCCAGGGAATGTGGGGTCCACAATTTGTTTCATATCTACTCCATCACTTGGGTCTCCTGCTTAAAAACTAGAGTGCTAGTGAGTAGACAGGTTGATATTTGAAGACCTTGATAAGGTGTGTGGATGTGTGTGTGTGTGAAGATGGGTAGATGTGATAAGGAGGGATCTGTTGTGTCTATAGTGTAGGTTATATCGAGGGGAAAGGGAGTAGGGAGAGAGATAAGGTGGGAAGGGGCTGGGGCAGTGTGAAGATAGTGGTTCCATTAGAAAATGTAAGGAAATGAAAGCAGAAGAAGATGTAGATGCATCGTGCATAACTCATTATCATTCTCACAGGTCTGCAAATTATCATGTCACTGTAAACAAACTGTTCTTGTGTTTGTGAGAGCACTTTTTACTGGTTGGTACTTCATCGAATGTGATAATATTAATGCATTGCAAGTCAACTGCAGCCTTGCTCAAAAACTGCACTCAGCCATCCTGTCATGTTGAGTGAATATTTTTGCTCTGAATAGGGAGAATACACTTGGATAGTGATTACAAAGCTGCATGGTGAATGCTTTCATTTTAATGTGCCTAATCTATTTGGATACAATCCATGTGGTACAAACTTTTCCCCCTTTGCTTATGTTTGGCTCTGTGAACTGTGGCTAGGTCACCCGGCTGTGGCAGATTTGTGCCCGACACTCCACCAAACTCAGACTGGGATCTTTCCTGTCTTCAAGTCTTGGAGTGTCAAGAGCACTCAGCCTATGGTCAAGTAAACCTAAAGGTGAATACCACCAATTTTTATCTGATTTCTTTTCTTGATATTCTTTCCGTTCCCCTCTGCCCCTCTGTACAACTGTACCTCCATATTTTCCCCAACAAATTTAATCATTGGTTGGTCTCTCCAGCTCACTTTAGCTGCATCCCATCTGTTTGATGTTGGCCTCTTTTTCTCAGTGCTAGGTATTTTGAGCCCCCCCCCCTTTCTGAGAACTTTGGCTTGTCTGTATCTTTATCGTACGATTTGATGTCAGACTTGTGTATGTTATGCATTCCCCATCTTCACATTCCGTTCACCTCGCTCAATGTCTTGGTAGTGTGGATTTAAGTTCCTTGACTCATGAATCAGAATCCACAAGCTCAAGAGGAGCTGTTGTGGCTCAATGGGTGTGACCTTCAATTATGAGGTTCCTCGTTCACGTCCCTTGGCTACACCAGCTGTGCCGGTAGACAAGGCATTACATCTCCTCTTAGAGCATTCAGTCTGATGGTTGTTTTCTTACAAGCATTCAATACATCCTTAGCAACCATGTAGAACAAAGTGCAATATGTGATTAATCATAAAGTCCTGCCAAGTCTGTAAATCCTTTACATACGGCATTTTACTCGCAGTATCCTTCTCAGCCCTGGTGTACATATTGAATGTGGAAATACTTGGGTAGTGATAATGGCTTGTCTCTTTGAAGGAGCAATGCATACATTGAATTGGCTTCCAGTCCTGAGGTAATTAAAACATTTTTTTTTTATCTTCACTACAGAGCCAGAGCCTGCAGTACAACCAGTTCAAGTGTCACCTGCTGAGGAAGCAGATCGCCTGTACAATGACAACAAGACCTTGGAGCTCTACGACCACCTGGTCAGGTTCAAGGACACTAGTGATGACGAGTTGCTCTGGCGGCTGGCCAGGGCCTGTCGGGGTGTTGCCCAGCTGGCTAGCACAAAGGAAGAAGACAAGAAGAGGTTCACCTATGAGGCTCTAGACTTTGCAAAACGGGCACTCGAAGTAAACGACAACAACTTTGCTGCCCACAAGGTCAGTTTAAGAGGATTTTGACTACTTTCCATCAGGCTTCCTACTTAAACAAAAGCTACCAATAGTAAACATCAAGTATCCATCAAAAATGAATCACTGAAGATCTTGGCAAACTAAATACTATCCAAAAAGATTAAAAGATGAAAGTGATTCAGAGAAATCAGCGAGAGTGCATTTTGCAATACAGTACAAATGTTTCTCCATGTACTCTAAATGTTTCTGTTGTTTGAAATGTGATACTTTAAAATTATTTCCAAGAGAAATTTGTTTGAATAATGTAGTTCTAATCAATTGCAGAACTACCACTAACAAGTTAATTGAAAAAAAAAGTAGGAATATCAAGAAAGTTAAGAAAAGGATTATTTTAATCAAAATGATTGAACAACATATTGGGTGGCCATAGCTAGTTGTATCAAATTAAACTACATACCATCCGTTACAACTGCATTCTGTCTGGTGTCAAATTTTGGAATATCTTTTGTCTATACATGTGTATTTCACTTCTTTGGAATTCATTTTTCTCTTAATCCCATAACCAGTTTTGAAAAGACCAAAGCAAAACTGATAAATAAATAATTTGATAATAAAACCAAAATAGATATCAGTTGATGTGCCTTCTGTTTACAGTCCAAAGAAAACACCCAACAACATATTGTGAAGAGGTCATGGTGCATAAATGTCACATTTTATCATAATCAAGCAAAGCTTATGAATTCATATCAATGAACTATCATATCAGTGAGAATGGTACTAGTTATAAAAAGACAAGATGAAATGTGTCTTGTTAGTCCATTACTGCCATGACGTAGAAAATGGTCATATACCTACTGTGGTTTGCATCTGTTCCAGTAAACAACAAGTTAAGTGATGTTGGTCAGCAATTTGTGTAGGGATACTGCTACAGAAGAACCTCATTATAATGAGCTGCATGAAACCACTAAAATGTCCTTGTTATATCAGTCCGGTATCATATCAGGGGGCATTTCATTAGGCATTGTGTCAGATTTTTATTTTTGTTTTTTGAAAAACTGTTAATACGTTACTGAAATCCTTGCATCTGATTGGCTGAGAGCAAATATGGCAAAAAAAAAAATGTGACAAAATGCTCCATGAAATGCCCCCATGGATAAAACAAAAGAGCATCAAAGTAAGAATGGGACCTGCAAAATTCCATCATTATATGAGATACCTTGCTATATATGACCTTGTTATAACAAGGTTCCATTGTAATGTGTTACTGCTGTGGATTAAACACCCTTTCACTCTATGAACAACATGTTTTCTCTTCCTAGTGGTACGCCATATGCCTGAGTGAAGTGGGCGACTATGAAGGCACCAAGCAGAAAATCTCAAATGCATTCATCATCCGAGATCACTTCCAGGTAATCCCATCGAGATCGCTGCGCAGTGCTGAGAATACCCCACAAAAAGCCTGATGTTCTTTATACATAATAGGCTAATCGAAAAGAATCATTGGACTGTTGCATGGATTTTGAGCTTACAGGACAACTGTTTATGCCCTTATTCATTTGTATTTTAGTAGTGTCAAATGATGTAATGGCCCTCTTTAAAAAAAAAAAGCCCCCAGAAAGCAAAAGATATACACACAAAGATTTTTTTTTTTCCACAGGTGTCTAGCAAGTTGATAATAAAAAGAACGCACTGTTCATGGGGAGTTCTTAATTAGCATATAAAGCGATATGGTATTTCTGATGTAAGAAGTAATGTTATCAATGTGATGGCAGTTTCATGTTGTTTTTGTTTTATTTTCTAGGCGACTAATGGATTGTAGTGAACTATGCATTATTTTGAGATCCCAGACAAGTAGAAAGTCAATAGGATTCAGGACATTTGGACACCTGTATCTTGACATTATAAAGTTTTCCTCCAGTTGGAATTTGAATCTAGGGACAAAAAAAAAGCTGGTGGAAACTTTTTGTTAGTGATAGAGAGCCGGCAGCGTAAAATTGAATCAAAGGGGGCCTGAGCTTTTAATCCTAGCAGAATGATCATCAGAGGCAAAATGGCCACATCAGAGACAAAAGTCTGAACTCATCATCTTACCTTGTCTTCTCCCTGCAGCGAGCAATCACTCTAAACCCACGAGATGCGACATCAGTGCATTTGCTTGGACTGTGGTGAGTGCAGAACCAAAAAGAGCTGAAGAAAGGATTGCATTCCACTTCTTCTCTGTTTAATTCCTTTGTTTTAATCTTTCACTTTCTTTGTGGTAACGTCTAAAGGAAATTGGTTGTAGAACACAAATTGTTCCACGGCTTACCTGTTGTAATTTACAAGTGTATACTCCCAAGAAATAATGTCTTTGCTGTGTACAAGTTTCTATTGTAGTTTTACGTACGTCTTAGTAATATGAAGTAAGCAGAGCTTGAAAAGCTGCAGCAGTTATTACCATTGCATAGAGCAGTCTGTGAGGGGACAGCATGTATGTTAGTATTGTCATGTGGTAAGTACTGGTAACACCATCTCTCCTACTTTTAAAACAAAAAAAATCACACAAATATTTTGAATCTGAATGCAACTTTTTCTTCCCCTCCAGAAATTGTCAAAATATGTGTGTTAGTTCTGCTAGAATGTTAAATTATTTGAACTTTAACCCCTTGATTCATCTGCTTCTGCAATTATGAGTGCTCCTCCTTTTACAGGTGTACACACCCATAACCTTCATCAGAGTAGATGAAATGGAAGATTTCATGGATCCAAGTGTAATAGGACAATTTGTGATTACATAATGCTGTTTGTGGCATGTTGAATCTGCAACCCACCTTATAATATTGGGATGAATGTTATATTGTACAAGAACACTTAGCATATCTGTTACAATTCCAGACCATATTCAGTGCCAGGGGTTCTTTGTCGCCACCTAATACCTGCAGTATGATATATAGTACATGAGGATTTCTGGTAAAATGATGTAAATTTGGCATTCATTTGAATGGAACAAGCATGTAAACAGGGCAGTGCAGAATTAGAGCTGCTAGCAAAACCTCTCCTTTGTATAGCACGCATGCTTCTTTCTAAACGTTCTCATTCTCGACACTGGTTTAGGTGCTTCACGTTTGCCGACATGGCGTGGTACCAGAGGAAGATAGCAGCTGTCGTCTTCTCAACCCCTCCATCGTCAACTTATGAAGAGGTATAAAATGAAAATGAAGGGCAGCTTGTTTTGCATACAGTTACAAGGCACCATTGCCATACCCCTCACTCACAGGCTAAGGAATTATAAAGACCAATATTTTGTCATTTGTGAATGCTAAATAAACAGTAAAATTTTTATTAAGTAGTAAGGTCTTTTGAAGAGAGAAATGCGATGATATAATATAGTAAAGTATGATGTGCATGTAGATCACTCATTTATCCTAGAAGTTAAGAAGTGCACTCTTTACATATATATAGTCTGTAGTTCAGCCATTTGTTATCTTTTTCTTCATATTATATTCCTTCAATTCGGTTACAGTACATTATAATCAGTGTAGATACAATGAAGAAATAAGTTTAAAAGTTATACTTACTTCACCAGCCATGGGTTGATAAAAACATGGCTAACACTTATGAGAGAGACTGCTCAAAAGTTCAAGAGTGGCTTTAGAGATAAGTGCTGTACAAAGGAGTAGAATTCTACACATTCCCATAAATAGATTCTTGTCATGTGACTTGCATAGCATGTTTATTATTGGAAACATGGAGACCCAATATATAATATAATTTTTTTATTTCTCTCTTTGTCATGAATATCACAGGCTCTGCAGAAGTTCCTGTCTGCAGAAAAGAGTGAGTAACCATCTTCATGTTTCAGCCACCCCAAATCTCTGTAAAAAATAGGAAAGGTTTAATCAGCCTTGAAACATTACTTTAAAGAAAACAACAACTTTCTTCCTTTATGTTATATTACTATTTGGACATATTTAGAATTAGTTAGAATATCATTTGAGATTTTAATTCTATTTCTTGAATAGAATTAGAGATTATATGGCTGTATGGACACAAGATTCTTTTAGTTTGAAATTGTATGAAGCTCTGACAAAGATCCCCACCACCACCACCACCAAAAAAAAAAAAAAAAAAATTGTATCATCTTTAATGAAAAAGGGGGGGGGAGCAATAAATTTTCTTGTGTAACAAAGAAAGACAAAATCTCTCATGAAACCTCTGAAGTTTCATAAGTCATAATGTTTTACAGTACATAGAAAGAATGAAAGCCATAGAGCCATATCATTTTTGTATTAAATATTTTCAAGAATTGGGATAAGCAGTTTAAACAAAGATATTCTGATCCAAATACCAGTTGCAAGTTGTGTCCCTTGTTACGCAATGCTCATGAGAGGGGGTCTCTACGGAAGAGATGCAAAATACATCAAAAGTGTACTAGATACAAATAAAAAGAAAGATACACAGTGATACAAAATGTTTCTCCTTGTCCCGTCCCAATGAATCCGACACAGTCTCGCCAAACTTCTACAGCAAGAATCTGCTGATGATTGGCAAGACATACCACAAGATGGGAAACCAGAAAATGGCTCTCCTCTACCTCACAAAGGCCAGGGACTATCCAGCAAAGACGGAGGAAGACATGCAGGTCTGTCCAGGGCCGAATTTTGACCTTTGCATTCTTACTAAAATACTAAGTGACTAAAATGATGGAAAGTGGAAATGAATTACTGTTACAGTGTACTCCTGTATTAACAAAGTCCTTCGGGACCAGCAATTTTCTTTCGTTATATGGAACTTTTGTTATAATCGAACAGTATGGTGTCTAAACATATGTTGTAGATGGTAATTTTGGGACCTGAATTTTGATTTTGCTGTCACAAGAATTTCAGAATAACCGTATTTGTTATAATGGGAGTGCACTGTAGCATAAATTTCTTTCCCCCTATTGGCTGAAAGTGTGTGCATGTATATTTTAGAATGAAAACTTGTGTGCTTGTTTGCCCACCTTGTACAAGGTATCCATGTTAAACTTGATTGGACCCAATCTTGCATGTCACTGATGTGGCCAGACATGATATCGCTGTCAGCCTGTAACAATACTTCTTTTCTTTATCTGCATGTATTGTTTCACCTCTACTACATACAGGTCAACAATGAGGCCAGAGGACTGCTTGCATCTATGAAACAAAAGTGAAGCCACCGCCCGAACAGCTGCAGTTGTGTAAATATTGGGACCAACAGTGTACTACAATCAAAACAGTCCTCTTTTGGCTAGAGTGCCAACCCATGAAACTTTGAAAAAAATTTATTTTGCAGGTTTAATGCGCATAGTCAGTCATCTCATGGAAACCTTTTCCAGTTGCTTGTTGATGAAACTGAATTCCAGCCAACTTTGATAAATGGTAGACATTGATTGTATTGGTAGTCACTAAACTTTCCCTCAAATTTAGCATTTTGAAGGAGGAAACAATCAATTATGTACTGTAATGCTAACAGTCATGTTTCTTGCCATAATCATCTGGCATTTTAAGCAGCCCTTTTTTGCTATACTAACTCCACTGCCATCATATTACATCTGTTGTTAGCAGTTGAGGTGTGATAACTTTGGCATTCGGTGATGTTACAACATTGCCTTCATGGTTTCCGTAGAGAAATCTTAGCCGTTCTGCAAAGTTTCCTCATTTTGGAGGAAACAAATATGTTCAAGCCATCTCTGTACGAAGGACTTGATTTTTTTTGTTTTTTGTTTTTTGTCTGCTTGTTCATGATTTCAGGAAGCGATTTCCTAGGTATACGTTTGGATGTTGGCGTTATTTCTAAGCCAGGTATTGTCACATGTAGAATAGGTTAGAAATCAATATGAGGCCTACTGAATCATTTCTGTTTGAAACCCCACTCCCAGTGTTTTACAGTTGAGCAATTCTGCCTCTGAGGAAATTTTCGACTTTTTGATGCATCATTCAGTTTCATTGTCAGAGTGCACATTCCTTGGATAGATTGATGGATGGAAGAGGGAAGGAGGGAATGTAGGTGGATAGAAAGGGTTTTGTCAATATGTGTAGCATGTGTGTTGATTCATTTAATGTAAGGTTCAAGTGTGTGTTTTTTTTATTGTGTTGTGAAATATTCCGTGTTCTATAGGAGTTGTCTCATATGAATTCAAGTTACTCCATGTTTTGTGTTGGTCACACCAACCAAATTAGCTTGTGGTATATTCTGGTATGTCTAAACAAATTTGACTACCTCTATTGAAATCGTTTTGTCTTCATGTCATTGTGAGCATTACTTGTTACTGTGCAATAAACATGTAGAGAGATAGACCAATGACAGTGCAAGACCTTTGTCATGTGATTACCGGTACTCAAAGTTAGCATGTCTGTTGCTGTGTGTTTCATTTGTTTCACCCCACTACAAATTCACATAAAGTTTGCTCAAATGGTCTTTACCTCTTCATATATTTGGAGAATGATGTGAAATGAAAATGTGCTGCTGCAGTGTAAAGGTGAGAAAGTGAAGGGAGGAAAAAAAAGACAAAACTGGTCTGACCTTTGGTGAATTCAACTGAAATATGGCTTCATGATTATGCAATGCTTTTTTTCTCTCTCTCTCCATGTCTCTAAAGTTGTATTTGTGGAAGCTGAGAAACTTCAGGCAGGCTTTAGTGGCATCAAAGACTCTGTTTGTATTTGCATTTCAGCACTTTTTGTTTCTAGACACAAAGTGAATATCTTAAAATACAAACAGTTTGTCCTTCAACTTCCAGACTGCAGCAAAATGTAGACCACGGATGGTAAGAACAGTTAGCATCTCAAAAAATAACATAATTTTAGCAGTTCGCTCAAGCCTTTGGCGAGCT
This sequence comes from Diadema antillarum, assembly GCF_040938485.1. Lineage (NCBI taxonomy): Eukaryota > Metazoa > Echinodermata > Echinoidea > Diadematoida > Diadematidae > Diadema > Diadema antillarum. Next base: position 90,060 of record NW_027272720.1, read on the forward strand.
TTCATATTACTGTAATGAGTGGTGTTACTTTGTAGCTTGCGACCATTGGCTTTGATGACCAATTCTTTTTTATCCTTTGTATTTACTACGGGTTTAATTTACCTGTGTGTTTCTTTGAATTTCTGCAGTCACATTTCAAAAAGATGCCTCTAAAAAGTGTATACAGGCCAATTCTATTGGAATTCTATTGCAAGGATGCATTGTGTTTTAAGTAGATTCTACACATTTTATTTTGGTTTGTTACTTGCTGAGGTACATCCTGGACCTACAAGACACTGATACATCAGTATTTTACATTCTGGTAGGATCTTGAAGTGAGCAAATGCAGATTTTATGATACAGTGTATACTGTGTGATTTTCTTCACAATGGGGAGCTTATACAACATCAAATCGAAAGTTTGAGTATTGGTATATCAGGAAGAATCTCCTACCTGCATGGTCATGAACATTGTTGATCCCATACTCAGTTAACCAGAGATTGAAATCGTACTTGGATGAAAATCAATTACATGTATGTTGACTCTAGCGTTGGCAACATTCATAACAGCTACATGATAATCTATGGTAATACTTCTCACAGGAAGGTGGATAAAAAAAAAAAAAGGTAATCTGTAGACTGAAGTGCCCTTGTGCAGTATGAAAGAGCATCATTTTAAGTACAGGCGACTCCGGTTATAACAAAGTCCATCAATCAACAGGCCTACACATACCACATTCTTTCACTGATCAGGAGCAGCTGGACCTAATTTAATCTAACAATAATTCTTGAAATTGTGAGATGGACTGTAAACTGTAAATACATGTACATGTATCTTTAGATGGAGGAAGGAATAAGGAAAGTCTGATGATATTTCTACAAAATGTGTATCCTTTGGTGTTATGTTTACTTATTGGATGGAAAAATGTGCGGTATGGTATTCTCTAATGTAAGTGTTATGATATTCCGTGTAATGTACATGTACATTGTATTTGCTGCAAATTGGCTATGGTCAGTTCGAATACAGAGTTGAAAATATTTGCACCTGAAGTCTTAGTTGAACTGAAATTTGTGTGTGTGTGTGTTCAAATTTACCCAACCATGTAAATAAAGAATAGACTGGTTCTGTAATGTATTCAGATTTTATACTGTACATGCTTTGTTCATAAAAGTTGCCTGTATAGCAACTATAAAGCTTGCAGGAGGCTTGCCCTTCCTAGCAACAGCTAAGCAGATACCTGCCTGTGGAACCTAATAGAAGGGAGCAGGTGAATTAATTGCTCCATTACTAGGCTGTGGAAAACAGAAATTCATAAATCAAAATAGATTACAGAAACGGTCTATTGCCTATACCCCTAAATTCAAGAACAGCTTTTTCACTAATTGGCTTTGTGAGAGTTACAGAAAGCTTAGCTGATGTGTGTGGCCTGATGTGAATGCATGCATGCAATGTGACGGAGGCATTTGTTGTGAGCAGTGTTTTCAGCTGTTCACTGTTTCCTTTTCATACAGCAGTCTTTTTAGAAGAGTCCTTTAAACAACAATTTACTGTAACTCCACCAGATAATGTATGAACATATCCATGGGGTTTGCATAATGACAATTACAATGTAGACACACAACACACAAGCATTTTGCGACTACAAGTAAAGTCAGTGCATAGCATTTTAGAATGCTGATCTACAATTGATTTTCAGCAACTTCCAATGTATCAAAGGTAGTCAAATTAATGAACTTTTGCCCAACATGAAAAGTTTACCAATGGATCAAAGTCCATTAACAATAGCTCTTGGCAAAGTTGACTGAAACACTAATATAAGCAGCACTGAGATATATGTAGACACTGCAAACTTACTGTGAGAAACTGATTTTGATTTTGCATGGTATGGTACATGTAACTACCAGTATGTCTGTTGTGAGGGTGTATGTGTGTCTGGTCTTGTGGTGTTTAGTTTGTTAAGACAAATGGTTGATTTAGGAGGGAGGGGAGTAGGGACAGGTGACAACTAGTGTGTAGACTGGATGCTACTAAGTTTGAAGTCACTTAATAGTATAAAGTCACTAAAAATGTGATTGTCATCAGGTTGCAATGTTTGATTTTGAGGGGGTATCAATCATAATACATGTATGAGTTCCCCTCAGAAACTGTGCGTGACACAAGGAGCAAACACACAGTGGCGTGAAGCGTTCACCCATGCAGAGACGCTGTAAATGCTTGTTCCGCTACGTATTTTCGAAAGCAATTCGCATTTCGTTATAATGGAGCACATTTCTTTTGTTTTTCTTTGTCTGTGGCGCTCGGAAAAGACTTCGTTATAACGGAAATTTCGCTATAACCGTGTTCGTTATAAGCAAATTTTGTACCACAGACTTTAATGGTGATAATTTTGGGACCAGAAGATTTACTTCGTTATAACGAAATTTCGTTATAACCGTGTTCGTTGTAACGGGAGTGCACTGTATTGTGTATAGTAGATATGCACCAGAGGTAAACATCAGGTTGTGCAGCACCGCATTGTATTTGTTGTGCACTTCTTGCAACATCAAAAGACAACCAGGGGCGGATCCAGGAATTCTGCAAAGGGGGGCGTAACTTATTTTTGGTGCCACTTCCGGGTTTCATATCATTTTTTTTCTTTTTATTTCTTTTGTTTTTAACAATAAATAACGGGGGTGTGCGCCTCTTGCGCCCCCTTTGGATCCGCCACTGACAACTACAGTTCATGATGTCACCGCAGGACAATGTTATACAAAAAGTGTGAGATAATTCCACAAAATTCCAGTTTTTGTGAAAAGTTTCGACTTTCCCATTGCCTCAACTTGTTACTTACATACCTATGTCAAGGGGTACATTATTGCCCCAGCTTTCTGACAGAGGCATAAGTCCAGCGCTCTTCCATTATGCTAGAAGAGTGAAGATGTTGAGCTTTCTTCATACAGTCAAAGCTGTCTATAGCAGCCATCCAAGGGAGACGACAAAAGGGTGGCTATTACAGACAGGTGGCCGCTGTAGACAGGGTCTTTAACATACAACTGTAGCTTTTTCAGGGGGAGAGAGAGATATTTTAGTGACCATATAGGGCAAGTGGCTGCCAAGGCAGGTTTGAATGTATTTTCTTTATACCATCGTCCATGTCTGATGTCACAAAATGTAGCCTTCTCATCCTGCAATTGCTGCAAATGCATTAAAACTTGAAAGATGCTTAACTTTTAAACGCATCAACCAATTTTACTTAAACTTCACTGATGTGTTCTACTAATATTGCTGCATTCACTCAATCCACATACATACAGTTGTATCTGGGTTTCATTCCCCTTTAAATTTGCATGTCATGAGTACCTCCCTGCAGCTGTTCCATCACATGATAATGATGCTGCACCACAAATTAAAATCTGTTACCCACATGAAATCACTTTTCTGGCAGCTGCATGAAGGAATTGCCTTTATGTTTCCTGGAGGATGTGTAGTGACACAATTCCCTGATTTATGTCCAGGAGAGCTTTAAAAATTTATGTTTTCAATAAAAAAATTTTAAAAAAATGAAGCTTCTGACATTTGTTCTGCAATGGACATCACAAACACATAGGGATGATTTATGATATAACAAATACTTTATCTAAATGAATACAAAAAAAAATATTTTTGAGTCGAAAGGATTACTTGCATTCATTTCATCGTTAAGTAGCAATGATTTTGTGACAATCGAGTTTACATATAAAAACATAAACACATCACGATAGATTCCACATAACATAGAAATGTACACAATGTGACAGCTATCCTTTTAGGTCACGCAGAACAAAACAAAACATAGTAGTCTAGTTTCTTAGTAAACCCAATCTACTCCAGAACAGGACTAACAAATAGCTAGCTTTAGATCTGCTACGCGAACGCTAAGACAATGCAGCCTCCCAGGCTGGACAATGGAAACAGCAGCCTGGTGCATGTGGGTAAGCACTATTTGGGCACCCGTCCCGCTTCATCATGAATATTCATCATCTACATGTATCCGTAATACCGTGGAAATACATGATTTTTACATTTCCCGGCAGCGTTTTTACATTTCCCGGCAAAACTGAACATTTTTCCATCTCCCGGCGAGACGTTTTAACATTCCCCGTTGATGCAATTTTTCGAGATTTTTATATTTCGGGGCAATACGTCTTTACATTCTATGGCACGTATCCAGCGTTCTGCCATTTACTAGTACAGTATCTTACTGCCTGATGAATATTCATGATGAAGCGGGACGGGTGCCCAAATAGTGCTTACCGGTGCATGTGCAGAAAACCATTTTTTGCCTACTGAGCATCGTCATAGTATTTGTGTCACAGATCTAAAGCTCCCTAATGTTAGATTGAAGAGCAGTTCAAAGTCTCCAGTGCAAAAGAAGTTCCTACTTGCAAGCCATTACAGGACATAGTACACAAAACTTGATATACATCTGTATAACACGCAATGAGAGCCACTAGTTATTCTTATGGATACTAAGGTTACAGGAATAGCACTACTTTCTGGGAGATGCAGCCCCAAAGAAAGTTTTCATGAAAATCATACAAAAACGTTTTTCATACAGAATCTTGTGTATAAATCTAGTCCCTCACTTTTTGAGCAATCGAGCTGAAATTTGGCACACGTGATCATGATGATGTGTAGTTGTTCAAGATATCTTGTCAGTCTATGGCGATGGTTAACATGGCACCAACATTAGTGGGGTGGCTTAGTGACAAATATACTGATAATCGTGACACGCCGGACAAAAGTGTCATTTTTTCCTCAGACATTTGTATATATATGAGGATCAAAATTAGGGGGTGCTCCAAGAAATCCGCTAACAGAAAAAATGAGAAAATGCCCTTAATTTGTACATAACAATAATGTCTGAATTCAAAGACTATACACAGGGCATTCGCCAGGTTTCTGTACAATGCAATGCAATGTACATGGTTGCTAGTCTTAAAATTCAGACCCATAATACGACATATTATGTGCATGTTTACAGTAATACACCATTTTTACTGGTTTTCCTATGGTAACAGGTGGTTAGTCTGTGCTGCAGACCTGAGGGAGGTGTGTTGGAATAGTCCAGTTTTCTTAAGCACCTTTTCATTAAATACTTTGATATAATTTCTGGTAAAGGATTTTTTTAGTACTGTCCTACCTCCTGTAGAGAAATAGCAAAGAGTGACATGTGACTCTGGCTCAGATACTTTAAATCTTGGGAAATGACTGAGCCAGGTGTAGGACTATGTCACAGCTCATTTTTTCTCCCAGAACTACTAGTTTACCAGTAGAAGAGCTGCATATTCCATTGAGAACTTAAGGTTTTGGGTATTGCCCTACATATTTCCTAACAAATTTAACCCGTTTCCTCCAAGATTGTGTGAATTCCATAGGTTTAGCGCAGGGATTACCTGGTTCCCGTAAGCAATTTTTATAGTCCGCACTTCCCCTCTCTATATGTTTCTTATTTCTTATGGGGGTTATTCAAATGTTTAAAAAGGTTAAAAGTTTGTTTTCATAGCTGAAGTTGAATTTAGACAATTTGAATATTTCTAAAAATATATTGATATTTGTAATTTCACTCATAAAGACTTAAAGTGGTTTGAATATTTTTGGTCTGATAGCTATGTATAGACATGTTATTAAAAAGTAAAAGCAATGTTTGATTGGTTCACATTATCCAAAGAGGGTGGGATGTAGTTGGCTGGTGAACAAAGTCTATGGGGAAGTTTAAAAAGTTGATAGAAATAAAACAAAATCAGCATAGAGCAGAATCTAAATCACAATATAATATGACAAAATTCCCGACCCCAAAGACGGTTGATTCTATGATGCTTTATGTCAAAATACAGTCCACCCAAAATACATGTGATTGATAGGAGGAAAAAGTATAGTACATTAAAAACAATATAGTTCAACTAACCCCATTAGTCCAGCAGCATAATGAAATGATTGTTAAGTTTTATCGTCTTGTCAATTGAAGATGATGTTACATAATGACAATTATCAAAGTCAGCTAGATCTACTAGTATATCAAGAAACCAAAAAGAAGGGGTGGGGTGGGGTGGGGAGAGAAGAATGAAGTAAGTTATTAGTATCTGTAGTTTTGGTTTTCAGTATATTCATTTTAATTTCCTTAATTTCCGTTAGGTCATCATGGATTGGAGCATTTGTGTACTAGTAATCTGCCAGGAACAAACACAAGAAAAACTTAAAGGTCCTATATATACACTTTTGGGAGAGTGACTTGAAAAAAATGTTCAGGATATTACATTTTATGAATAGGCTATGTGTAGGTCTGAGGGCATTTCATGAAGCATTTTGTCCGACAAGTTGTCGGACCAATTTGCTCTCTGCCAATCAGATGCAAGGATTTCTGTAGTTTGTAACAGTTTGTCAGAAAAATATCTGACCAAACTGCTTCATGAAATGCCCCCCTGTTGTATCACAAGACATCCTACCATATACAGTTTTTGCAATCAAAGCAAACATATAAAGAGATATCAGTATTTTTCTCATTAAAGCATAAATGCGGACGGTTTAATCTGGAAACATGTTATCATAGAAATATTGTTCACATTTTGTGTTATTAACAATACTTAACATTGATTATACAGATTCATTTTTTTTTTACAGAGGTTCTTTCTATCCGTAACTCACACTTAAGAATAATTTTCAAGCACTAATTTTGGGTTTTTGCCTTTAATTATCCACACAAAGGAGGACTCAATGCATAAAAGGTGTATGCTTTATTTTTGGAAAATGTTGAGGAGATCAGGAAAATTATATATATTGATGTAGATTTTGGACCTGAAGGAGCAGTTGAAGCATTGTTAAGAAACAATGCCTTGTGGCATCGTTCTTATCATCAAAAATTAATAATGACAAACTCAAATGAAAATTGGAGGGGGGAAGAAAAGATGAACATAATGACATGAGACAGCTTGGTAAAGATTAAACGCTAAAATAGACAAAGCAGCCTCTTTTCTCAGTTTATACTTATCCAGAGTGTGTGCTTTCTTTCCAGTACCGGTATTGTTATTTAGATAGGTTAGGGGAATCTCTTTGAATTGTGTGATACATCATTTTAAAGCTTACAGTCTGCTCTTTCAGAATCTGTCCTTAAAGGACAAGTCCACCTTCATGCACACGTGGATTCAGTGAATACAACAATATTAGTAGGACACATCACAGAAAGCTTGGAAAAAATCGTACAATCCGTTCAAAAGTTATGATTTTTTAAGGTATCTGCACAGTCGCGGCTGGATGAAAAGACTACCACAGTGTATGATGTCACATGCGCACATTCTAAGGAAAATAAAATGAGAATTTCACAAAACCATACTTTTTGAATAAAGTTCACATAGTTTCTTTGACTTGCTACTGACGTATGTCAAGGGTAATATTATTCCCCCTGCCTTCTGAAAGAGAAGTCGAGTATCCTTTTGTAAGCGAAAATAATTTATGTTGAATTTTCTTTATTCATTCTTTATATCGTTGTACACATGTGACATTACAAGGTATAGTAGTCTTCTCATCCAGCCTCGACTGCATGAGGAGAAACTTAAAAAATTCATAACTTTAGAACGGATTGTCCAATTTTCCTCAAACTCTCACTGATGTGTTCTACTATTGTTGCTGCATTCATTCAACCCACATGCTATAAAGGTGACAAATCTTTGTCTGGCGACTTTTTTGTTGATCAATTATACCAACCCTGATGGAAATCTCTTCAAATTCATAAGTTCTGAAGTCTCCTTTAAGTTTAACCAAAATCTATATATGTAGTTGCCATGGCAACATACTACTTAACACTAATGAAAAGTATTTCAAACCTCTATACATCCCATCGATCAGTTGTACCTATTCAAATGGAATCTCTTCCAAACTGGAAAATAGCCTCCTGTAACTAACTAACAATTAAAAACCCTAGTTTTGGGTTGCCATGGCAACGCACAAATCAACAATTATATTTGACCCCTGGTTTATACTCTTGGTACCTTCTATACAACGTTCATATCAAACTTTGTGAAAATTGAATCTTCCTACCTGGAGAAATAAACAAAAACATGATTTTTAGAAAAAAAGTTCATTGACCTTTGACCTTTGACCTTTGGAAAATTCACTCCAAATTCAATCAAAATATTTTACTTGTTCTCAATATTCTTCCTGCCAAGTTTTATCCAGATTGGATATTCCTGACCTGAGAAATAGCCAAAAAACCTATTTCACAAATAAAGGTCATTGACCTTTGACCTCTGACCTCCTTCCCAGCATCAATTTTCTTGGAGCACCCTATTTTTTGAGAAGGTACATCATGAAGTACCTTTGGTGAAAAAATCATGCTTTTGTCCGCCGTGTCACGATAATTTCACTAAGCCACCCCACTACATCAAGTGTTGATATTCTTGGTTTGGTGGGGTATTTATCACCTTCAGTGCTGGTTCTACTTGTTACTGACATTGATATCCAGTGTCAATAGACCATAATCAATGTACTTGTGTCCCTCGGACAAATCCTGAATGGGCTTTAAAATATTAGTCTTTGCTTACTGACTATCACCAATAAATTGAGTATATGAATATAAGAACGACCCAAGTCCATGGAAGACCATTTTGAGTAAACTAAAAAAAAACTTCATATCTTTTTTATTTGTCCAATAATATTCTATTTAACTGTGATGGGAAGGCAACATTGTATATACAAATTAGAACATATATTATTATGACAATTAACATTTACATTCATTGTGGCGAGGCCATTTTGTGTGGTGGACTTGGGTCGTTCTTTGGTTCATATGGACTTGGGTCGTTCTTTGATTCATATACATGATATTCTGCTATAGAGATGAGAGAAGGATGAGAGAGGGTGCTATTATGAATGTAAGAATGACCCAAGTCCTTCATTCTTACATTAATATAAGATTTAACTCATTCATTTCAGTCACTTCCGGGGGTAATTAGGATTTATCATTTATACACAAGATGAGTCCATGCATAAGCTACAATTTCCCACGTCAAACTGAATTTGGCCAAAAATTGGACTTGGGTCGTTCTTATATTCAGGTCTTCAATTGTAATTCCTCTTTGCTGATTTCAACCAGTACCCAAGTCAGACAGTACTTAACCATAGCAGGAGATTTTGGGAGCTCACATTCCACAAGAATGGAAGCTGGTTTGTGTCCAACACAGTTGTCAGATTCCCACAGTAGTTGCGACACAACTGTCACCATGCCTGATCAACGGGAAACAGTGACCTTCTCTTTATGGGTGTTGATGAATCCCAATTTGCCCCAGCAACATCTAGACCCGAGCTTCTTAACCTTTTTAAACCCAAGGCCTACTGCGGCTCCTGCAAATAATTTCAAGACCCACAGTTAGATCAAATATGAATCTGTCTTATTTCTCTTTTGATCGCCATCGCTGCCCGCCTGAGAGAGTTTTGCGGCCAATCACCTGTGTCTGGTCTCTTGCCATTCCAGTCCCAACGGTTGTAGGTCACATGAGAAATCACATGTTTAATGCATGAAAACAGGCAGTGTAGCAAGAATGATGGCATTATCAAAACAAAATGACTCCATTTCTGTTGGTCATGTTCATATAGTTCACACATGTATTAACTTTCCATGCATCTGGCCAAATTTCTCCTTGTGTTGTCTCTTAGTCCCACATTATTGAATGTGGGTGAATCTCGTCTGTCTGACTCCGCCATCATTTGGCAGCATCATCGGTGTTTTCCAATATCTTCCGTCTCCATTCCTCGTAGTCGCTGAGCTGTGAGTCTCTAGCCTCTGCTGCTTTCCGCCCCTGCTTTGGTGGGGAAACCTCATCTGGAGAAAGTGAAGATCAGTGTGTATCAGCGTGTATAGCATTAGCAAAGAAACAAAATGGATGATAAAGAATAATTCTAACAGAATAAATTAGAATTAAAAATGATCACTCCATAAAAATGCATTTGAGTTAAAGATGAGAGAGAGAAAAGATTGCATAGATGATGGGAATTCTTTTCATGCAAGGGGAGGGAGAATTAAAGTTCTTCAAGTGGATCTTGAGTGGGCAGAAAACAAATAAACAGAAATATGAAATGTCTTGACAGAGGAGTACATTACATTACCAGTTGCAGCATTCATCTGATAGACTATGCTGGAACAATGAATCCTGCACTCATTACCTAAATAATAATAATAATAATAATAATAATAATAATAATAATAATAATAATAATAATAATAATAATAATAATAATAATAATAATAATAATAATAATAATAATAATAATAACAATAATAATAATAATAATAATAATAATAATAATAATAATATTAATAATAATAATAATAATAATAACAATAATAATAATAATAATAATAATAATAATAATAATAACAAATTTATAAAGCGCATTTTCCATAAACTGAAACAAACTTTTCACCGGACATATCTACATGTAAGCCCAACTGCATGACCAGCAACAATTTGAAATCAACAAACAATTGCCTTTGACCAATCAGAATCCAGCATCAATATATTGTGATAAATCTCATGTTTGATCACAATCATGACTTTTGATGCCACAAACTGATGCTGATCTAAACTGACCTTCAAAGGACTTTTCCAGGTCATCTAACCAGGAGTGATGTCTCTTTGATGATGTGGATTTCTGCTCACCTGCAATAAGAAGGAACAAAAAGATAGTCATCTTGAAGAAGCATTCATTCACAACAAAAATAATGACAAAGCTAACCTCATCGACAAAATTTGATATGAAAAAGTAGCAGTTGGTATGTGATCAGGGTCACAAATCAAGAACAATATCTTAATTCAGGCAGAGAATACTAATTATGTAAATGACTCCAAATTACGTATAATTTCTATCCTTCCAATTCACACTCCATTATAATGATACTGGATCATCACATAAAAGAAAATGATAAACAAATAATTACATATATATGTACTACAACTGCAGCATAGTCTAAAGCCCATATGTTGACAGATTTCACTGGCTGTTTCAGGTGCTGCAAATATTCAATTTACAAAAGTTATAAGAAAGCTGCTTTAGACAAACAACCATGCATACCCAGATGTGTTCAATCAAACAACATTCGTCAATGTCATCAATAACAGTTGGAAGTATTCTTTATGGAAATTGGCGTAAACTCACCGAGAATCCGTGTGGCGTGTTTCTCCATCTCCGCACACAGCTTGTCAAAGGTGCTCCTTTTCACACCAACGATGTCTAGCAGCTTGGTCTTGTCTATACGGATCTTTTGCCGCCTGTATTCAATGAGGGGACACATTGGTGCAATTATGGAACAGTTGTGAAAAATATACTGGCCCTTAGATGTTTAATACTACTACTGTACATGTCATGTATTTAGCCAGTCTAATATTTCATGAATCAGGACTTCCTGACAATTTCTGGAGCGATTAAATTTGAGATTGTAGAGTACAGTAATGAGCAGAGGAATGCCCGCAAGCATGTCACATTATCTTGGGATCAGAGTTGACATTTTCACGTGTTATGAAATTCGTGAATGGCACCCGACTCACAAAATTTGTGAAAATAAAAAAACCCAAGAAATAATTGGTGTATACAATAATCAGTTTCTTAAACGGAACTTGATTTGCAAAATAATCCTAAGAGCAAGCAATAATGATGAATGAGTTGTAAAAATGATATCGTACATGTAACCTATACTGCATTTGATCTGATAAGTATAACCAGGGCATATGAGCCCATGCTGCGTGTTCACACATTTTCTGACACTTGCTGTGGTCTGACCTCTTTCATCTGCTCTCACACGACTGACAGCATATCACTGCGGTACAAACACCCAGACATGTTGGTATTTGGACAAGAAATCAAACAAAGTCAAACTCCACTACAACCATGCCCTCACAGCAATTAGTAATGTTTACGTCCAAAGATTCATGCAGCATGGATCTTCTTATCTCTATCAAACATCCATGTCCATTGTGCTCACTGCTTCTTTGACACGACTGCCATGAAGAGTTTTGTGTTGCCAAGGCTGCATTTTTGGCCCTGAAAAGTCTGACCTCAAACAGAAAGAAGTGTGGACCCTACACCGGTATCAAGACCCCCTCAGATGCTATGGCAGCAACCACTCTGAGTGATCTAATGAATTCTTGGCCAGAATCACAGAGGAGAATGACACAGGTGAATTACATGTACACTACGATGTTTTCTCTCTCCCTCTATCTTTCTGTGACAATGTTCCATAATTTGATAGTGAATAGACTGTTGGAACACATACCCTCACAATTTTTCATGTATGTTATACAGTCAAACCTGCCTTATTGACCACCTGTCTCAGGCGGCCAGTAGCCACAAAGTTTGTTTCCCACAGTAGATTTTAACCTGCCGAAAGCCGCCACAGATTGGATGGAGCTGTATTCGAGCTGATAATTCAGCATGTTTTTCTGCTTTGTAGCTGGGCCAGTCATTCATGGGCAACGTTCAGTGATCACCACCACTGCATTCATCACTCATTCAGTCATAATAATACGCTAGTGTTAAGCTTTCTTCACAACTGTACACATGCTACAATTTGATTGACACAAACATTGTTCAATGCATGAAACACACGTGTGCACACATATAATATACATGTACATACATGCACATGTAAGTACTCATAGATGTATTGTATACAATGATGATACATGAACATGTAGGCAATGCACACAAAAGTTGGATAACCTGTCTATAGCAGCCACCTGTCTATAATCACCACTCTTTTCGTCTCCCTTGGGTGGCCGCTATAGACAGGTTTGACTGTATATGAAATTCAGAAAAAAATTTATTTTTAGCTAATGCCTAATACAAGTAAAAGCATGTTCCCATACCAAGATATATCAGTTAACATTTTTTTTTTTTTTTTTTTGGGGGGGGGGGGGTGTGATTTTAAGACAAGTTTTATATTCATGCAGCTAAAATACGAGATTTTTGTCATTGCTGTATACAAAATGAATAAGAAATTGTGAGAGCATGACATTGTCAACTTGCTGATTTGAATATTCATAAGGACCAGTCAAGAAATGTCTTCCAAAAAATTGTGAAATTTCAAAATGTCATATCTTCCTTATTTCTCACTGATGTTTTGTAGGGATATTTTTCTCTTTTTCTTTTGAAGTTTACTTATTTTTATGGTGGATTTCCTCTTTAATTTAATATTTCTTCCATATTAATGCACTTACAAATGTCAGTATTAAGTGCTGTATAAGCGTTATTCATTATCATTATTATTTCGCGCAACCAGAAGCTAGTGCGAAAATAAAAGCACACAAATATTTTTGCATGTCATACATGTACGTTCCAGTAATGTCCTAATTCTGTGGAATTAAAAACACTCGAAATTCATCTTACCCGGCCGAGCGCAAAAAAATTACTCACGCGAAAAACATCCATTTTTACAATACTGTATGTCCAAACAGATCACATTTTGTAGTGGTACCAAGTAATGCATTGTGAGTCTGAACATGTATTTGGCTAATTAGTAGAGGGCATGGTACATACATACATGTAGCGACAGCTGGCCAAGCCATTGCACACATACATATGCTACACTTGTATACTGTAAAAGTGGATATTTTCGCGCGACTAATTTTTCGCGCTTGGCGGGGTCAGAAGGGTTTTGCGTGTTTTTAATTCCGCAGAATCAAGACATCATGCACAGGAACATATGGCAAGCAAAAATATTCGCATGCTTTTATTTTCGCGCTAGTTTCTTGTTGCGCGAAATGTGCGAAAATTTCAACACCGCGAAAATTTCCACTTTTACAGTATGCACACAGTGGATTATGTAACTTCAGCAACCAGAGAAAGAATGTTCCACGCGAAAATGTCCAAATCTGTGCAGTCGATGCGCATCAATAGTGCCTGTCACCCATTCTAATATCACTATACATACACCTTTCAGTGCATTTGGAATAGTCTTAGCATTATTTCTGCTAGTAAAGAACTTCACACTCTCACATTTTTGGATATCATTCGAATTATGTACTCTTATTTGTTACACACTTAATTTTCAAGGTATTGACGCATTTTAAGCAGCAACTTCACACTGTATGGAAGCTTACTTAATCTGTCAGTTTGATTTCACTTCTCAATTATCACTGAAAACTTCAACATGTACAGTGGGATGTTGTAGTTTATACTGGGGTCAAATATACATGTATGTGATGCATTCATCTAAGATCTTTTCTTCACACAAGCATCCCTCACCTGGATTCTGTGTACATGGCAGCCCCTGTAAAGAGTGGTTTACTGAAGTCTACCTCATCCTTGGCTGCCTCAGTCACTCGCTTCTCAAAGCTCTGTCTGTAACTAGGAATTTATCAAACAACAACAAAGACATATTTTTCCTAAAATATACATAAACAGGTCTAAAAAATGAGATTGTTCAATGCCAGCAGTGTAGGATAATAACAGGTCTAGTATACTGGGATAACTTTTGTCTATATCCCCCCCCCCAAAAAAAAAAAAAAAAAAAATAGTGAATACCAGGTATGTGTCCAAAAATTAACTTCTAATGTAATCCTATCTTTAATTTGTGTTTATTAACCATGCAGATTTAACTGTGCCTTGATTATGAAATAGTGCAATGCAGCAGTGAAGGTCATGTTCAGCACATTTGGACAACTGCTGTCATGTAGTAGTGATTTACTGTACCTATTTGAACAACATGATATCATCTCCCATAAACTAGGACACTTAAAACCAAAAGCTAGATGGGGGTGGGGTAGGAGGATTTCTTACATCTGAACCAAGAAATGGAATCATTCTGACTTCACAGTCATTATATATGATCACTCTGGAGCACTTTGATAAAATACGCAAAACTGTGAACTCAAAATAGGAAATCCTGACCTGAAATCCTCACTGCTATAATATAGGATATGGACTTATGGTTTGCAGCAGTTTGTGATTTCTCTGAATGCTCATAAAATATCAAGCAAGAAAGTAAAATGCATGGGAGAGCCAAATTTTATCATTTTTATTCAAATTGGAACATGCTGATGCCTTTACAAGAAAACAAGGAAAATTGTTCCTTTTATCAGTCCTCAAATTCTCAGTGTTCTACAAATTATTTTAAGTGGGTAATGGTAACATCCATTCCCCCCCCCCCACACCTTAGATGGGAAGAATCATGGATGCAATATTCCAAAAAATATAGGTATTGTGATTTTCCAAAAGTAGGGGGGGGGGGGGGAGCTGCCCCTCCCCCTCCCCCAAAAAAAAAAAAAATAGAAGCAAGAAGAATTGAATGTAGCTACATCAAAAAGGTGCACAGACGAAATTCAAACATGCAAATTCATACTCACTATCAATATTTCATGGGCATATAAGTGCTTTTAAAGCAATCACAAATAAACAAAAAGTCTTCCATAGCCCAGTGGCCCCCTTTATCTCATAGGTTCAAAGCTATGTTCGAAGTAGTGGTACACACAGTACCTTCCCATGCAGGACTTACCTTTTGAGAATGACCTGTGCACTGTCCACCACTCCAATACAGCCAAACTGGACAGCCAGATCCCTGAGGGTCACTGTGGGCTGGAGGTCAAGCAGGGTCTGTAGGGTCTTGAATGAGTTGGTGTAGACTTTCTTATTGACCCCTGACAGCTGGACGGCACTGGCCTAATTGACAGAAATATTTCAGACAGCTCAATTTGAAGCTACACCATATACGAACCTGATTATAACACTGCCCATTATCTGTATCAATGTGTCTACTGATACAGTTACTCAGTAATACTGGGTAACTTTAAAACAATAATAATGATCATATGACTTGAGTCATGAAGTTGATTGGTAACTATTACTGCAAATGATTAAAATTGTTTCCAATAAACCAGGAGTTTGGGTATGTCTCTTCTTTATTTTGTCATGGATCTAACTATTAAAGGTTTTTATGTTGATAATTGGTTTATAAAGCTTTGAACAAGAGTGCTTGTGCCCATGAGAGTGCTGATCTATCTAAATGCCCATGACATATTACTGCAATATTCATTTTACAAAGCAATGAAACCTGACCTTTTACTAACAAGAACGTGATTATATACAGATGTACATCGACTTGAATGAACAAAAAACCCTACCCTACTAGTGGGGTGATCCATTTCAGTACTAGCTAATTCAAGGCACATCACAGCTTGGCATGTTCCATTCATTGCAAGGGAGGTACAGCGCAGTTGGCACAACCTAATCAACTCCTGAGCTCTTCTGCAAAAGAAAATTATAGATGCAAATATGCAATGTTTAATCACATTCTTTAATGCTAGAATCATTGCCCAACAGTGTGTTGGAAATGTCTTCATTCTGTAGGATGCTACAGACCACAACTGGGCAAGAATAAATATTTTGAGAACTTTTCAAGAAATGGTATACAATGTACACTGTACACTGTAAGGACCAACAATCCTGACAGCCACTGCCAAGTACGGGCAGATATCTCTACTTTATGCTCCCACCATAGTAAGCATACACAGGTCTAGGTGCACTGCCATAGACGAATATAAAACGTGGGGTACTACACAGTATATTTCAATAACTGATCCTATGCAGAGACTCCAACCCAAAGCACCTTCTGATCTGGCGATTTCTCCCGCCTGAAACCCCTTGCAAACGGGAGACTCCAAGTTGATGTGTGTGAAGCGCCAAGTTCCTAGGGTTCTAGATGCTCTCTGGTGCTATCTAAGGCTTATTTTTTCTAACATACAATAGCAATAAGTAAGAAATCCTTTCCAACGGGAGACACGGAGCCAGGGCGGGAGAAATTAAATCTCAAGCGGGAGAACGGGAGATTTTGCAAAATAGGGTTTTCGGCAGGAGATCTCCCGTCGAAAACGGGAGAGTTGGAGTCTCTGCTATGCTACCATTTGGTGTAGGAAGATAAAGACAAAACTGATCAAGACATAATCACGTCTGATACTCCTGCAGAGATAACGAATGAACTACTCAACTTGTTAGATAATTTTTCTCTTGTTCAGCTAGCACATGAACCGAATCACAATCTTTAAACGTAAGTCATTGCATGTTCAAAATATTTCAAACCTCTTGTGTGTTTCAAATCCGAGCTTCTTCCAGCCTTTGAAGACGGAGGCCTGGAATATCCGATCATTTCAAAATAATTGCGGATGCAAGTACAAGACCCTGCATACAGAGGTCTGAATGCAGAAGAATTTTTCACTGGCACAAAACAAATGTGAAAGGCCATATCAAAGACCCCGTTTACAGTGCGAGGCTCGGGCCGCAGCTCAGCCGCGGCCGTGCCCAGCCCCGCTTCAGTGTAAACGCGCAAAAGGCCAAATTTTGCCTCGCATTTGGCCTCGCTCTGGAGGTGGGTCTCGGCCCGAGCCCGGCCTTTTCTTGGTGTAAACGCAAACTGGGCCAAATGCGCAGCCAATTTTAGTCTTGCTTCCAAACCCTCTGCCTGTATCTTTCGCTATTCAGGATATTAACCCCCTCAACGTCGAAAAACTGGTATAGTTTAAGGTGGTTTTGTCCTGCAAAGGATTCTTTCCTTTGGCAAAGGCCTTTGCCCGAACGGCGACTTCGTCGCCACGGAATTCCGTTGGCAAAGGTCTGAAAACCAGGCAATACCAAATTGCATTTGTTTACAAGCAGAGCGCCACTACGACAAAATATTGAAAGGTTTGAATTAAAAGCACGGGCCGAGCCCAGCAGTGTAAACGGACAAAATTGCGAGGCTCGGTCCGCGCAATTGAGGCCGGCTTCGGCCGCGGGTGAGCCCGGCCCCGCACTGTAAACGGGGTCTATGAGGACCTTGCCCCAATTCAGAACCAAGTTTAAGGGAAGTTATGGCCAGTCATCCATAAATGAAATTTGGGAAGGATTTAAATCCCCACTTTTGGGTGCTGTACATAAAAAATGTACCTCATCAATTACCGAAAATCATCCAGATTTAATCCTCCATGGCTGTCAAAATCTCTCCAAAGACTGATTAGGAAAAAAGAATAGAGCCTTTTACACTGCTGAATCGACCAACTTGTGAACGGCAATAGAAGCAAATATAAGTCACTAAGGACGGAAGTTCAACGTAACCTAAGAAAAGCAGAGCAGGAATACCTCTCAATGACCATCTTTGAATCCCTATGGTACAGACGAACGTTAAGAAGTTTTGGTCCTTCATAAAATACTGTAGACGGGAAGCATGTGGCATCTCAGCCCTAGTAAGCAACGGGGTCCCTGGTTAGTAGTGCAGCTGATAAAAGCAGAGGTACAACACTGTACTTACAGTAGCAAGCAGTATCAGTCTGGTGTTTACCAAAGAAGACACATCCTCTATTCCTTCACTACGGCAGAGTCCTTATCCAGCCTTGTCAGATCTAGAAATCAGCACTAAAGGTATAACAAAACTCCTGAGGGACCTCAAGGTCAACAAAGCTCCTGGTCCAGCTGAAATCAGTCCTCATGTGCTGCAGATTTGCGCAGAGGAGACTTCTCCAATCCTCCAGATCATTTTCACACAGAGCATCAGAACTGGGGAAACTCTCTAAAGAATTGAAAAAAAAAAACACAACATTTCGGTGATAGTTAAAAAAGGCTGCAAGACAGATGCTTGCAAACTATAGACCAGTCTCCCTCACCTCAGCTATCTGCAAAGTACTTGAGCATACCATCTACTGGCATGTCATGAATCACCTTGAAGAGTTCAACATTCTGAGCAACAACCCAACATGGCTTCAGAGCACGAAGATCATGCAAACCCCAGCTATTGTCTACAATCCACCACATATTAGATAGAACCAAAAGCATAGAGGAAGCTGATGCAATAATATTAGATTTTCCTAAAGCTGTCGATAAGGTACCTCACCAGCGACTACTATTACTTCATAAACTTTACATGAAGTAAGAGGCCCGCCTCTCTCCTGGATATCAAATTGTTCTTACCAACAAGGGGCAATCCATTGTCAAGGCAAGTCCTCTAAACCTGTCCATGTAGATTCTGGAGTTCCCCAAGGGCATAGTGTTGGAACCTCTCTTGTTTTTTGTTTTGTTTTGGTTTTTTTGTTACATAAATGATCTATCAGACAGCTTAACATCCAGAGTTCGCCTTTTCACAGAGGACTGCCTCACAGACAGGAAGGACTGTAAGGATTGCTCTCCAAAATGACCTACACATACACTCCCTTACTAGCTGGGAAAGAAAATGAAAGATGAACTTTAAGCCAGAGAAGTGCAACGTCATACGGTTTTCAAGGAAACGATCACCCATCCTTCAACGCTATACACTCTCGGATCACACCAGCCTTAAAGAAACAAACCAGCATAAATACCTACAAAATTTGTAGGGGCTAGGAGTCACCCTCTTGTCAGATATGAAATGGAACAAGTTTTCAAAGAAATCTCAGCAATGCACCAACACCCCAATTCATGTAGAAACCCAAGCCTATTTAAGAGCTTGGTCCGACCACACATACAGGTAGAGTACTGCAGTTCTACAGTGTATATGCTGATGGTTCCCCGCTTCCCCCCCCCCCCCCCCCCCCCCACACACACACACACACTGCTAAGGAATCTCAAGTTACCCCTACTTCAGCACAGAAGATAACTCAATTATAGTCTGACCGTTCCACAAAATCAATCATGATCATCTCATCTGATCATGTCAACTTGGACATGTTTTTTTTTTTAGGTTTTTTTTTTTAGTTTTACATAAATTATAACTCCTTTGCAAATAAGTGGACAAAAACTCCTGCTGGGTTCCACATGCTGTAGAAAGGGACCAATGTTTTTACTTGCACAGACACTTTTGCTTTACAGTTTTAGTGTACATAAGAGAGACATGCACAACCTTGTCACTTTGGCACCTCCACTGGCACATGACACGATTTGCATCCCGGTGTAGCTTCCTTGGAGCTGCAAATGGGATTACTGCAACAAGTAACAAGTAACAAGTACGGTAGTCTTTGAGCTGTAAACCCAATTACCCCCAAACTGGTTATTCTACGATCAAACTCTCCATCTCATCTAACGTTAGAGTCCATTTCTATTCTCATATTTTCCCCACATGGCAAGAGAGTGGAATAAATTGCCCGAAGAGCTTACATCAATAATTAGCACAACTGCACAAACGCCTTCATTGGCTTCAAAACAGCTCTAATTTATACAGATGTCTACAACAAAAGCACAAAGTTTGCATTTGGACTTTCTAAGCGGCACTCCATCCATTCATCAGTCACGTTCGAGTGTAGACAGAAAGATCCGTCTGTCCGGAGGACTTTTTTTATATTTTGCCATTAACGCTGTCCTCCGTAGACAGACGGAAGGTTGCAGTACCCATTGCTGTGTGGATGTTCTTAACCACTGTCTCTATGGAAAATTGGGTGAGGTACCTCACCCTTCTCGATTGCGTCTAATTCATGGCCCTAGGTCGGCAAATTTAAGCTTGTATAGTGAAATTAGCTTTTTAAGAATACAATAAACTCACCAGATTAATGAATAATCCAAAATTTTAGTAGAATTTTCAACGTAAAACACAGCTGTCGCGTCGTCACGTTCAAACTGCAGAAACATACACTATGAATCTATTAGCCAATCACATGCGAGGTAGTTTCTACGTGTTTGTTTTACTAAAACAGGTACCTCACATGTGATTGGCTTACAGATTCAAAATGGCGACTTACAGCTTGCGAACGGCGATGTTGCGATATCGATAAAATGTCTGCGTTATAACCGAGTTTATGTGAGTATTTCGATTGCACAATTGAGAAATTTATCCCAAATATTGCTGCATAATGTGTCATGTCATGTCAAACTTGTTTGAATGTAAAAAAGCTGTCTGAAATTTGGTTTATCGTAACGTTTGATCTGTGCGCGACTGCTCCACACAGGAGCCGCAATCATTGACTTCGGTCTGTATACGGAGGGGATCCGTGAAGCCAGACGCAGTCTCCGCGGAACATTCCCCGACGGACAGATACAGACCGATCTTTCGGTCAAGTTCGAGTGATGCTCAACCTGAGCTTTTTTTAGAGTAACAGATCCAAAACTAAAAGGCAGCAATGCAATGAGAGAGAAGAAAAAATTATCACACGCTTTCATACCTGGCATTGTATAAACTACCTAAACTTTAATTATAATTTACTGCTGCAGTCGCTTAATCAATCGATATCGTGCTCTACCGCATAGACCCCCTAGTATGAATCCTGTCGTCATCAGTCATGGTCGCAGTCGGTCCTCATGGTTGTTGAATGTTGGTGCATGCAGCACAAGTGAACATGTAGTGTACAGTATATTATTGTCATCATATCAACAAGTAGCCCCGGGGGACCGCGCCGCAAGGCGCACTTCGTGCGGCGGATGTTGCAGTTAATCAACAAGCAGTTCATCGTCAGCAGACAGATATTTCGGTCTACCCTGGCCTTGCTTGGCTTGTCCGAACGATCAGGGGGGGTGTTTCATGAAACTTTTTGTCAGTGATTTACACCGACAACTGTTTAAAAGCTACTGAAATCCTTGCGTCTGATTGGCTGATAGCAAATTTGTCGGTGAAAACCTCCGACGAACTCGTTGATGAAACGCCCCACAAGTCTGTATCTGGTCGTCGGGGATATGTTCCGCAGGATTGTACCTGGCTTCATGGATCCCCTCCGGAGGAGAGCGATAATGTCAAAAAAAAAAAAAAAAAGAAGAAGACTCCTCCGACAGATGAATCTTTCTGTCTAGGTCTATCCTCGCGACCTTGACCGAAAGATCAGTCTTTAGACGTCTAACTGGGCCCTGTTTCATATTCATAAAAGATGTTAAAGAACTTAAACTTTTGTTAGGATGTCAACTCTTGCTGGAATAGCAACTTCCAGTACCAGTAGCAACAGCCAATCAGGAAGCGAAGCTGGATTCTTGTCGTTACCATACCATGACAACTTATTCCAACAAGAATGACTATCATAGCAACTTTTTAGGAAATGGGGCCCTTGGTCGTCAGGGATATGTTCCGTGGAGACTGCGTCTATCTGGCTTCAAAATATACGGAGGAGACCGATGTTATATTAAAAGACTCCTCGGATAGACGCCAGACGGATCTTTCTATTCTGATAATCTGACTTCTGTCTACCCTCGACCTTACCTCAAGATTTTAGAAGAGCAAATGCCCAACTTGGATCCCAGTTTCTTTACAGCATGGTCGTCCATAATCGCATGGAAAGACTTCACGACTGAGCCGAGAGATTCAGTCTTCCTGCAAATAACATCGGACGGGTATTATCGTGGACGTAGATGTAGAAATCTACATTCACTTCAGTCCTACACGTATACACATGTCATTTACGATACGATTATCAAAACCCGCGCGCACTGTTCCAGCGCTTTAACTCTTTTAACCAATCCAGCAAGCTCTAAAATAAGTCCGTTCGTATGTACACCA
Organism: Diadema antillarum; assembly: GCF_040938485.1. Lineage (NCBI taxonomy): Eukaryota > Metazoa > Echinodermata > Echinoidea > Diadematoida > Diadematidae > Diadema > Diadema antillarum. The sequence continues at coordinate 112,453 of NW_027272720.1, forward strand.
ATCATCTTGCCCCTTCGAAACGTGACTTCGACGGACGCGGGTAATCTTCTTCCTCCTTTTTTTCTCTCTCTCTTCCTCTCCGATCCCTCTCTGCATGCTCGGAGCACAAGCACAGGCACCAGAGTGTATTGTACGCGCGCACGCAGATCACAGGTCAAAGGTTGTACATCCCCAGTCGTGTCGACCCCACAGAACTCTACACACAACTCTGTGTGTATTTGTACATGATTACCGAGTTCTGTGGTCGGCCCCACTGATCCATTTCGGCGTGTGTGCATTGGCGTTCCGATCCTTTGATAAGGATCGCAATCTTACCCACGACCAAATATACGTTTACACACACGTTCCGTAGAGAAACGTTAACCTCCGTTGACGCCTACGTTGAAGAGCGGACTCGTGATTTTCCTTACGGTTGTTAGAGCAGGAGATTATCAGATATGGTAAGAATCAGTTGAATGAACAAACCCCTCTAACGTTAGTTTTGATGTTATTGTTGTTTCCGTTCAAGTCACAAGTAAATTTAAAACCCGTATCGTAATCGTATACCTCTACTCACGATTATCGACATCACACACCCACCCGACACGGTCATGGAGCGGCGGTCGCGATGAAGGGGGTGTAACAACGCACCCATTCGACTCGCACTGCACTGGGTCGCAGGGCGTAAGGGGCCGGAGTTTAGGCCAATTTTACCTCTTCCAAGAACGGAGGAGGTTAAAGGAATGGTATGGTATATAGTAAATTTATACAAATAATGAATGTTAGTGCATTGGACAGAATATTTCATGAGGTGAAAGGTGAAATGATCCATTCAACTCGGCTGCGCCTCATTGTAAATTTAATTGAATGGATCAATACAAATTTCATCTTTCACTGAAAGAAATAATGTTAGACTCTACTGTAAATTTACATGCCATCCGCATATAGATTCTAGACCCTACTTATTTCCAAATCTAAATTTTCGCATATGCAAATTTCCAACAATATCGCGAGTGGTTAATTGCGATTGGGGCTAGTCCTGGGGCACTGGGCTGTACTGAAGGAGAAGTAGATCTATATTTTACTTGTACACGCATGTATACGTCACATTCGCATCAGGATCAGAGTCAATATTTTCGCGTGTCTTTAATTTCGTGAATAGCACCTGACTCGTGAAATTCGCGAAACATGAAAACCTCACAGAATATTGGGCGTATACAATACTCTGCCCATTTCACAAATGGAAAACATTTAGGCCCTAGATCTATTATTTGTTTTATATATCACCTAAAATAGATCCTTATCATTTGATGTTGTATAAATTTATTTAAAATTTACTATAAATTTAGAATAGAAACGAGAGAATGTGTGGGATCCAGAATCGAGAGAGTGCTCATTGCACGCTTTACGCTAGCGTGCTGTTTCATACACACTGGAAACGCAAGCATTTTCCATGCGTAAATGCGTAGTGTCCTGTGCTGGGCTTTCAGCGTGAGTGCAGTGGAGCAAATTGTATAGACCTACTTGTACTATTGTAGATCTATATTTTATTAATCCAAGATTGCCCGGTAAATGGAGCCACAATTTCACGGATTATGATGTCAGCTCAGGACTCATAGTAAAATGGGACGAATGATCAATGTCGTACAACTAATCAAATGACAAGGATCTCAATAGTCTATTAGGTGTTATATAGATCTAATTATGGTTGAGGTGAGGATTCAGCTTTTAACTTTGTGTGAGATACATGTACTTTGAAACCACTCCATGAAATGTTAAAGAGCATGCAATTCTAAGAGGAATTAAAAGTTTTAGGCCTATTTGATAAAAATCGGTTTTGAAATGGCTGAGATTTCTAAAAAAAGGTAAAACAATTTGTTTTGGATATCTCAGCCATCTCAACAAATTTTCATCAAGAAAACTTTGAATTCCTCTTAGAATTATATGCTCTTTCATATTTCATGGGACTTATGCGAGGTTCTTAATTACCTCAAAAAATTAACATTGATAAACCTTGGAAACATGAAGCCCCACCTCAACAGAAACTGTACCATCCCATTACATTTAAGTGATCATCGTCGTTGGTTTGTCGGGGTTGTTTGCAAAATACCTCCAAAAGTTTGGGAATGGCTTGGAATGAACCTTGTCCAGGCAGGAAAAGTTGATAATTAAATGACACAACATGGAATAAATTATTAAATTTTGGTAGCAATCCGGGAATTTTTATGGATTTTAAATTTAATAAGGATTTTTTTATTTTTTTGCAGATCAGGTCAATGAACTTGAAATGTCAAGCTGCGCGTATTTGAGGTGATATGCACTCTAAACACGTGCTCTAGACATCTGCTGTATAGTTTCTATGCCGAATATTTTGCAAGGTTTTCATTTTTGTGAATTTCTTGAGTCAGGTCCTATTCGCGAAAATAATGACTCAGATCCCGATATGAATGTGATGCACACATACATTTCTCCGTTCCACGATCGCCAATTTAACCACTCACGAAATCGTCCTGAAGTCCTGATTCACGAAAATTTAAGACTCGCTAAATATATGGCATATACACGGGCGTCACCAGCTTTTTTCAAGGGGGTGGGTTTATATTTTTGGTTCCACTTCCGCGTTTTATCAGCTAACAAGCCCCCCCCCCAAAAAAAAACAAAACAAAACAAAACAAAACAAAACAAAAACAAAACAAAAACAAAACAAAAAAAAAGGAAAAAAATTCTGATTCCACTTCTGGATTTCTTCAGCTGACGAGCGAGAAAAAAAATGCAGGCCTCTTTACCTACGTGCATGTGAGGGAGCAAAGTGACTGAGCCCATATGAGCAAGAGGGGGGAGGGGGAGAGACCATGGAGATTTAAATTGTCCTTGCATACATGATAAGCAAAACTTTTCTGAAGGGAGTGTGTGTTTGCACCCCCCCACCCCCATGATGCCCATGATACAGTACTTGTGGGAGACACCATGCTGCAGCTGCAAGGTGATGAAACAAAGGGCCGAATGCATAAAACAAGCAATTGCTTGTAAGCAATTGCTTCAAGCAAAAGCACAAGCTCTTCTAGCAAAAGGTCTAGCTCAAGCAATTGCTTAAATCCATATGCATAACCTTTTGCTTATGCTAACACCTTTTGCTTGTCCCACACAAGCAATTGCTTGCGTTTTCAACAAAAGGGACTTCACGCCTGTGCGAACACAAGAACAAAGGCGAGTGTGACAGCATGTATTTGAAAGGGCATGTGTGTGTGGAAACATTTCCTGACATAGCAGAAGAGACAAGCAGACACATACACACACATCTACACACACATACGTATTACTGGCTGATTCTCATCACTGCAGCTTATAGTAGCCTGGATCTGCCAGATCGCACGCGGAGAGAGGTCTCCTTGCTCTCTACCGAAGTCAGACATCCTACCTGATTTTCATCACATTTTGCGTGCTAACCACTGGACATTCCCGTTGTTGAAATGAAAAAGTGTCTTACACTACTCAGGAGTAATTTCTTGTAGATTTATACCACTCCTGCACAAGTGTGGTCTTTCTTTCATGAATATGAAAATGATTAAAAAAAGGGAACGTTCCGGTTAAGCAAAAGCTCGAGCTCATTTTACAGAGCTTGGAAAATCGTAAGCAATTGCTAGCAAGAACTAGCAAAAGGTATGTTTTATGCATACGTTTTTAAGCAAATGCTTGGTCTCTAAGCAATTGCTTGAGGGCAGCAAGCAATTGCTTGTGCTTGGTAGCAAAAGCTTCTGCTCGCAAGCAATTGCTTGTTTTTATGCATACGGATTTGAGTAAAAGGCTAGCACAAGCAATTGCTAGCGTTTATGCATTCGGCCCATCGAGAAAGGGTTCTATAAATGGGAAATGGACAATTTTCAGCATGTGTACATGATGGATTGGAATTAGCTGCTTGGCAGAGGTCTGCACTTTTCTAGTTTATTTACTTCTATTCAGACAGCAAATGTCACAAGACTCTGTCATGTGGGGAAGAATATACATTGTAGTTCTGTAAAGGTCTAACACCCAACATAAAATTGGCTGTTTAGTGTCGGTGTCAATCTTGCTCATCAAATCATGGTTTATCGTTTATGAAATGATTTTCCAGGGCCAGGGATGATTGATAGACCAGTCTAGATTTTATCTATTATCGCTCAGATCCATCATTGTTTATACTATTTCTATAGTGGAGGTCTGTGGTGAACAAACTTACAATGTATGTTGCAGTGATCCAGCAGCCTGTGTACCAGTTTGCATCTGTGCATAAGTTAACAAGGGTAGGGTAGTGTAGAGTGATATCAAGGGGGGGGGGGGGGGGGGGGAGGGGGGGACATAAAGTCTTTCTAATGATCACTGTACAAAGCTGTATGTTTTGAAAACACACACACACGCACACACACACAAACACAATTCGTATGTGACCCGGTTTACCATACTCAGATTTCCCCATGTGGTTACCAGAGTCAAAGTAAATCGCTTAACAATTAGTATACCGTCTTTGTGGGTAAACTCGGCCCCTGTAATGGGGTCATGAGGGGCTGAGTTTACCCGATAGGCTGAGTTTACCCATTAGGCTGAGTTTATCCACTAATACTCGAGTACTGCACTAGAGTTGAAATCATTCATAGCTATTTTGGTAGTGGCAGGTGTATATATGCAAAAGTTATGCATGCTTGGGTCGGTTCTTTTGCTCCAATTGGCTTTTTGTGTGTGTGTGTGTGGTGAATTTGTTAATAATTTTGTGTAAATTTAATCAACTTAATCAATTCCATCTATAATCCTTTTATGTAACTGTATGCAATGGAATTAGGAAGTGCCATTTTAGCACACTACAAATTTTGTAGCTCACCAAAGTTGCAATTGTTTTGCACCATAATTATGATACACATCTAGACCCCATAGAGCAACAATACATGTACACTGTATGTATGGCATGTAAATAGTTAATGGTGAAAAGGTGATAATATCTTCAGCCAAAGTCCCTCAGGATTGCATTCGTCAAACCTAATGGCTTCTTGTGCGTTTGTTCTTGCAGCCGCCCACACAAGCGGTCGGGAACGAGGAGCAGGAGAAGCTGCTGGAGGAGGCTCAGCAAGTGGTCAAGGTCCAGGCCTTCCAGATGAAGAGGTCCTTGGTGAGTTCATGCCAGAGTTCCATAACCGCTTAGAGGGGAAATCCAGTATATGTTAGTCTGATAAAAAGAAAGAGTAAAATCTTATGAGTTCAACAGTAAAAATTTGGCTGAAATCAGATGAAAATAAAGGACGTAATGGCATTTTTAAAGTTTGCTAATTTCTGCAAAAGAGTTCTTACACAGTGGATAGGAATGCAAATGAGTGAGCTAACCATGTCTTAACCTCACAATTTTCCATTGATCATGTCAAAAAAACATGACAAAATTCAATGTTTCTGTCATTGAAGTCTGAAACATGATGTTACACTGTTTTGTATTCCTGGTTGAATCACTTCATAATAGTGATCAATTAGATATATCAGGATTTAAGCCTTGGACTTAATTGCGTTTAAATAAAAAAATGGAAATTTCAAAATTTTATATACAATCTATGTGGCAAGTTGCTAGGGGATGACATGCTCACTTTTCCATTTGCATAAATTGACTGTTAAAGAACTATTTCCTGAAAAATTAGCGAAACTTCAAAATGTCTTAACTTCCTTATTTTTACCTGATTTTGATCAAAATTTTACCATTTAACTCATACTATTTTACTCTTTCTAACTTATATTAGACTGGATTTCCCCTTTTAAGTCCCCCAGTAGCATGGGGAAATATGGTGAGTCCGATTAAATCGATCTTCATTAGCTGCCCACAAAGGTACATTAAAAAACCACAAAGAGCACTCATCAGTGAATATGTGCATTGAAGGGTACGCTTATCAGTAACTGTCGACTCCAGCCAATATTATTCTGCTGTGTTTGTACTTGTGTTAGAGATCAATGATAAAGCTGTCCACATTTCATTGCGGCAATTCTTGCCTTACAAATATGTATTTCGGCAGGTGTATGTTGCAAAAGTGCTTTTTCTGTTCAATGAAGAAGCTGTATCTGACATTAACAGTATAAATTGTAGTTTCATTGCAATGTGGTGACATCGTTACATGCCTTACTCTCAGTAGGATGGAGAAATGACATCCGAGTAGAACAAGACCAGTTTAGGACATTAATGGATCAGATTTCGATAATTCTCACTTCCTTCCTGCATGCCAAAGTAGAGCAATGTGGTTTTGCCCAAAAAAGTGTTGCCAGACCTTACAAGTAGCATGGAGAAATCACAGTTTGCAACAGTTATGAAAAGTGTCTTTTAAGATGCAACTTGAACTTACTGAATATATCTTGTGCTAAACATGGTAACAGATACTAAATATTGAATTGTGAATGTGGCATGAAGAAGAAATTTAAGATGATAACATACCAGTAGTGCTGCTCCTTGATATTCTTCGAGATACACTTAGTACTTTAATAGATCTTCATCACACACTATACATTACCTTTCTTATTGTCACATTTTGTTGTTCCTCCAGGATAAAGGAAAACTGATGGATGGTCTTAAAAATGCATCCAACATGCTGGGTGAACTGCGCACATCTCTCCTATCTCCGAAAGGCTACTATGAACTCTGTATCCTTTTGTTCTGAATTAATTGACCTGGGCCCTGTCAGTGTGGCATGCTGTGATGCAATCAAATATAATTCAGGTATCAACCAATCAGAATTGATTATTATTTTCTATTATTAAGGAAGATGTCTTCAGCAAACCGTTCAACCGAACTCAACTGCATTTCTACGTTCTTATTCAGTTTCACCATTCTGGCAAAACATTTGTGACTCATAAACACTTGTGTATGTCAATGAATAATTATTGTAGATTATTTAGACTATCAGAAGATATTTAAATAAATGTTACAGAACCTTTTACTTCTCTCCTGACGGTGTGTTGGTGTGAAATTTGGTATGAAAACCTGCTCTTTACTAGTGGACAATCATCTTGCTATGGCAGATTTTTTAGTCTAAATTCTCCTTGACATTACTTGTGTGAAGATATGAGTGTATGCGATGAACTCCGTTACCTGGAGCAGTACCTCCTGGATGAGTACCAGAAGGGTCACAAGATAGCTGACCTTTATGAGCTCGTTCAGTATGCAGGAAACATCGTGCCCTCGCCTGTAAGTTTTTCTTTTTACACATTCACATGATATAGCTATGTTGTGTTGTGTTGTGTTGTTTTGTTTTGGGTTTTTTTTTTTTTTTTTGGGGGGGGGGGGGGGGAGTGGGGGTTTACAGGTGTGTACTCATTATGTGAGCGTGTGTTGGACACATGAATCTTGAGAAGTAAGGTCATAATCACCTTTCAGCAAATGGGAAAATGTGTTTGTAGTGATGGCAATAGGAGATGCCTCGTCAGTGATTTAAAACATTCTACCGTCGTGGAGATAAGTTAGAAAGTAATGGCCAGGCCAGTTAAGTTAAAAAAATATTAAAAAAACAAAGCAAAAGACTGACATTGACAAACTGTACAAGGCATGCTGAGGCAGAATGAAAGTGCACATGGTCATTCATAAAGGGAAGTGGTTATGGCATGATGTAATAGTTGAGCTCGTTCAATGAATGGAAGATAAAGAGATAAAGAGATGGATAGGAAGTTTTGCACAGGAAGGCGTAAGGCAAAATGGGTCCAAGGTATAGACACAGAAATGGCGGGGGGGGGGGGGGGGGGAGAGATTACTTACTTATTAACATGTGGGTACATGACTGTCTGGAAGAAGATACAAATTCCCAAAGTGGTGTAAGCATTCTGTTGAGCCTTCTTGGCTGATCTTGCCTTATGTGGAATGTGGTTGGTCTGTCCTTTCAGCCCCTACAAGTGGTTTTCAGTGCTTTTCAAACTCCATTGCCCTCATACTTGTGTTCATATAAATGAGACTAGATGTTGACAGTGAAGCTGTGGTTGATCCTTTTAGGTACCTTCTGATTACCGTCGGCATCGTGTACATCAAGTCACAGCAGAGCTCTCGCAAGGACATCATGAAGGACCTGGTGGAGATGTGCAGGGGTGTCCAGCATCCCCTGAGGGGCCTGTTCCTGAGGAACTACCTCCTGCAGTGCACCAGGAACATTCTGCCAGACTGTGAGGTCGATGAGAGGTGAGCAGGTCCTCCAAGGGATGGAGAAGGGGGGGGGGGGGGACAGCTGTAGGGGGTAGCTATTTCTGTCCTCATATTTTTGAATTAACTATGATGGAGCTCAACAGTTGGGAATGAATACCTTCCTCCATAGACCTACCATGTGTTGTTTGATACCTGGGCTATTTAATGAAACAAAATCTATGTTATCCCATTATCCTGAGTGCAGAAGTGACATCGCCATAATCTTTTGATCATGCAAATTGTTAGTAGAATTGATGCTTCCAAAAAATTACATTTCTCTCCTGTCTCTCTCTTCCAAGATGTGTTGATATCATAATGAAATGTCCACAATTCAACTGCAGAATTATCCTGCAAGAAACATAAACTAAATATCACACTAAGTTACTAAGGTTAATAGTTATGCTCTATCGACAAGAAGCGATACTGATATGTTTCTTTACTATATGTCACATGTAAGATATAATGATAATTAATGTGTTACTTCATCAAGTAGGAAGAGAATATGAACTGCCTACTGCTCTTTGTTCCTCTTCTTCCTCATGTCCCTGCAATCTCTCTCTGTAGAAGTTTCATTCTCTGAAGAACTGAAAAAAAAGGTAGAAATTTTTTCTTGTACAACACTGAATGTTTTCTCTCTGCCCCACTTCCAACCCCAGCGACAACCCCGAGACAGCTGGAGGAAGGTGGAGGACTCCATCGACTTCATTCTGCTCAACTTTGCCGAGATGAACAAGCTGTGGGTGCGGATGCAGCACCAGGGCCACTCCCGGGACTGGGAGAAGCGGGAGAAGGAGCGCAACGAGCTGCGCATCCTGGTGGGCACCAATCTGGTTCGGCTCAGCCAACTGGAGACGGTGGACGTGGAGCGCTACAAGAAGGTGGGTTGTTGGGAGGGGGTGGAGGGATGGGGTATTGGAGGGAGGGAGGTAGACAGTAAACTGAGTCCCAGAAACAACGTTTCTATGGTTTGATTATTACTCTTATTATTATTGATTTCAATATTCATTATTGTATTTTATGAGAAACAGGTCAAGAAAAAATAATTATAATCTTTCCTTGGATCCCTTTGGTGTTCACAGATTATGGTGTGCTTTGGTTACAAAATTTTCCAAATCCTTCAGAAAGCCAAATTTAAATGAGCAACAAGATTTAATTAAATCCTTGTTTTTCTCTCAAATTGGCAAAATTTTGTAGGTGTCTTTCTGATTTTTTTTTTTTTTTTTGCGGCAAATTTATTGAATTTAGCGGTCTAATCTTCCTCCAATGTGTAAGATATGCATTAATATTCAAAGGTGCCAATTTAGTGATGACAAAGTAGTAATTTCTGCTGCAGAATCCCCTTGGACATTACCCTCTAAAGACCACCCTTTTATGGATTTGACAGTTCGTGTTGCTGCCACGGAGATTGTTGCTATACTCATTTATGTATATATATTAACATTTATGACAGCGTATGAGAGAGTGTGAAAAAGAATTATATGAATAAAGATTGTTAATCAAAGGTAATTATGAACTTTTTATTCATGGTCCGACTTCAAGTACATTGTAGTAGCAATTTACACATACTTTGCTCTCATTTCATGCTTACATCTAATACTAGCTTATTACACCTCTACTTATCCTGCTTTTCTTGTTTATGTGTGTGTTTTCTACCTAGTTCCCAGAAAAACACCACAGAATTATTGTTGATGTGTGACTTCTAAGATTATTTCTTAGCTGTGCATGCCATACATGTTAGAAGTCACGTCTTGACTCTTAACAGGAGTAAACTCTGTCATCTGCTTGATAAAGATAAACAATTTAAAGTTGATTGCTTGTATACAGTTCATTCCCTACGTTTCCTTTGTAAGTGGTTTGTGGTTTTATGTGTACAAGAGGAGATGATTGTGTGTCACAGATTCTCTGATTGAGTCTTGGTAATTTTAAGTTTTATCTTCTGGTCTGTAAAATTCAGGACATCTTGCCAGAGGTGATTGAGCAGGTTGTGAGCTGTCGAGATCAGATTGCTCAGGAGTACCTCATGGAGTGTATCATCCAGGTGAGAGGAAAATATTGCTTTACATTTGATGGATAAGAATAAATTGTGTCCACTAACATTGGGATGTCTGTCGAAATTGTATTTTGATGATAAAGACTAAAAGCTATGATCTGTCACCAAATGAAACAGGCAAAAATGCCCCTAAAGACAACATAACTTACTGGAGGATAGAATCAGGACTTTCCAACGATTTTGCGAGAGGTTAAATTCGCGATTGTGGAGTAAAGTACTCAATGGAGAAATTTATGTGTACACATCGCATTCATGTTGGGATCAGAGTTCATACGTTCATGTGTTTTTGAATTCGTGAATAGCACTTGAATCGCAAAATTAGTGAAAATAGAAATCTGGCAAAATATTAAGCGTATACAGTACTGTATTCCATAATTTATATGCATGTCTTTGCCACAAATTATTGACCTGATAAGCATTTTTTTTTTTTTTGTGGCTGTGGTTGTTGCTTCTATTGCTTCTTACAATCCCAGACTCACCTTGATGACATAAATCTGACATAAAATTTCTTAACATGTTTTGATGTGTCTTCTTCCAGGAAAAGAAATTTGTCCTGGGCTTAAAATCTAAGCCCTGAGTATGTTTTGTATCATTGCTGCCACGACTGTAGTGTTCTATATGTTACAATTTTCTTGTTTTGTAGGTGTTCCCAGACGAATTCCACCTTCAGACTCTGAGTATGTTCCTGAAGGCTTGTGCTGATCTCAACTCTCAGGTCAACGTCAAGAATATCATCATCGCCATGATTGACAGGTAGGACATTCTCTATTCCTATACCACTGAGTGAAGTTTAGTTTCAACCACTGACAATGTTTAATGTCCAAATCAAGACTAGCAGCTGACATGAACTAATTTTTTAGCTTCAGAAGTGTGGGGATCTCTTTTGTTAAGTTGTCAGACTACTGATCATGGGGTTTACCAACCTTTGAATCCAGCACTGAGACCACCCCTTTGAAATAATCAACAACAGATGAAATGCATAAGGAGAAGAAAAATCGTATACTATATGATGAAATAACTGTATACTTGAAATGTTTTGCAATCTGGAAATGTTTTGTGAACTTTGCCCTCTGTTGAAGCATCATAGAAGTGATAATGCAAAAAAGAAAACAAACTTTTAAATCCAGTGAAAAGAAAATGCTCTAACCTGCAAAAGATTTATGAATGAATAGAATAAACAAGCAAAGTTCATTGAATTGAAGTGAATTGATCCTTTGCAAAGAATTGATTGTTCAGAAGGTTCCACCCTTGCAGTTTGTCTTCATGTAGAATTATCTTTTTTGCATCTTCCCAAATTTCCTCAACCCCCAACCCCTCAACAGACTAGCCCTGTTTGCCTGCCGAGACGACACACCGGGGATTCCATCAGACCTCAAACTCTTTGACATCTTTTCACATCAGATTGCAGGAATCATAGAGGTGAGCACCATATCAGGGCAATTACCCCCGAGGACAATTACCCCCCCCCCCCCCCCCCCCCCGATAAATCGTTACAAAGGTTAGAGTAAAGATTAGGGTTGGGGTTAGGTGTAAGGTTAGAGTTTGGGTTAGGGTCACAATTATGTTTAGGATTGGGGTTAGGGTCAGGGGAAGGGTCTGGGGTAACTGTCCAGGGGGTAATTACCCAGACCAGGTGAAAACAGGTCTATCAAAGATGTTATAAGTGAATATCTATGCTTTTAATGTGTGGATGTGTGGATGTGTGGAAGTACCAGAGAGACAAAAAGTTCATTCACTACATTCGATTGAATTCATTTGGTCCCACTTGTTTGATACACACATTCAGAATATGAGCTCAGGATCTGTAAAGGCACAATGCATGGTGCCATGTAGACACAATGACATACGCTGAAATATAAATGCAGTAGATAAAATGATGTGAATTTCAGTGTGTGTGTATGATTTCATATTGCATTTGCCATGTTCCTTAACTTTCTACTGTATATAATATTCAAAAAGTAACACATCGATACATGAGTTTTTGCACTGTGCCACATAGGGTGCCCCAAGATAGCCAATAAAGTTCTCAGTGATTCTCAGTTGTGGAATATCAGTATATTTCTTAGAAATCTTTTCAGAAATATATTGCATATTCCAGAGACAGGCAATAAGCATAATCAATTGATGATGAAATATTGATTATCACACCGCAACATTTCTCAGTCAATTAAATGTTTGAGTTCTCTGTCTTGTCTTTCATTGTCTGTGTGGACAGGCTCGGTCTGACATGCCAACGGAGGATATCGTTGCTCTCCAAGTCTCCCTCATCAACCTTGCCCTCAAGTGCTACCCAGACAGGGTGGACTACATCGACAAGGTGTTGGAGACGACTGCCTCCATCTTTGAAAAGCTCAAGCTGGAACAGTGAGTTTCAGATGCAGCATTTGTTGTTGATGCAGTGTGTGTGGGGTCTGAAAACCTCTGAAATTAGCCTCTGGGAAGCCCAGGTCCACATGTTTCGTTCATTTTACATCTTCTCACATCTTACATTATTTCTCAAGTCTTTATACGGTTCAAATAGCCAAAATGGTACTTTATGTAATGATGAAATGATATAACAATGATAATGATAACAATAATGCGGATAAAAACATTTAAAAACCATGGGAGTTTATTGTTTTCAAGAAAAAAGTGGAGATTTCATTACAAAAATATGGGCAGCAAATTTTATATCACTCTGCAATTATCTCCGCCCAATGCTTATTTCCATCTCAGCAATGCCTAGTTAATTTTGAACAGCATAGTGCGAGTACCCATCTGTGCCATTAATAGCTAAAATCATCAATATTGAAAGGCATTGCATGTGTTGATCTCTGCAAGACACAATCTTGTAAGTAGGATCAAGAGATTAGCATTGGCGTAAAGGAGTGAACATGGGCCAAGTGGTATTGCTATCATTGCATCTGTTTTGTATGTCACTGTAACATTCCTTTGTGGCAGCATCAAACATTCAAGTTCAATGTACAGTCAAACCTCTCCTCAAAGACCACTCAAATGAAACACGAAATATGGTCATTGAAGACAGGTGGCTATTACAAATATGTTCAGTGTAGTAGCCGTGTGTGATGGATAGTTTCAATATCCTATATGATTACATACGCTAGTACACCATGGTATATTATGTACACCTAGATAAGTCATTTCTGTTGACTCCTTGCCTTGCCCTTCCAAGCAGTCATATGTTACTTTAGCTGTAGACACATTTCAGTGGCATTTGTTTGATGCAAAGCAAGCAAAGCTTGTAGTGAGCTGGTCACTCTCCCACTGCTTGCCACTAGGCAGTTGTTGTACACACATTTTGGTTGTACAACAAGAAACCAAATCTTTGGTTACTGCTTGCATCAGGCAGGTGGTTGCCATGTACAGGTTCTTATCCACTCATTTTCCCAGCCGGGTGTTTTTTGCATGTGGTTAAGATAGGTTGGTAGTCAGTATAGACAGGTCAGGCTATAGCATGTTTGACTGTACTTGTGTAGAGTCCTGGGGCCTGTATCATAAAGAGTTGCAATTGATCTTATGCTTGATTTATTGACCATGACTCGTTGAATCGAGCGTAAGTTCAATATTGACCATAAGTCCTGTTTCATGAAGACGCTTTTGCTTGATTTCAAGAAAAATCAAGCCTAACTTTCAGTAGATTGAGCCTTACTCGCGATCAATTGCAAAATTGTTTATAAAATGCAATTTGCGATTGATTGCAGCTTATGCTCAATCTTCATGAAACAGGTATGACCTTAATCCTACTATTACAACATTGCAATTTGCTTGATACCTTCCAGTCTGCAATACAACACTGCTGTGGCCAAGGAGCTACAGAGACTGCTGAAGATCCCTGTCGAGTCTTACAACAACATCCTCACCCTGCTCCGCCTCGAGCACTACGGCCGCGTCGTCGAATACCTGGACTACGAGGGCCGGAAGACGATCAGCGCCTTCATCATCAACAACGCCATCGACAGCAACCTGGCGGTGCCCAGCCAGGAGCAGGTTGACCAGACGCTGACACTGGTGGCGCCCCTCGTGCAGGACCAGCCTGATCAACCAGAAGAGGTAAGGAATGACTGCATCGCTGTGTATTTCGTGTGTGTGTATGTGTACGTGCATGCATGTTATTACGTGGAAATATCTGGATTTGTGTTTTTATCTACATGTATGTGTGTGTGTTAGTGCATTACATCGACAGCGTGAACAAGTTGGTACAGATCCTTTTCGTAAAGGAGTATTTACCTCAAATGTGTTTGTGAATTCAGTGCATGCAGAAAGATTAGTAGAGCCAATCAGTGGAGTTTAAGAATAGTATATAACTATATAGTTAACTATTATATTTTTAAGGAATAAAATATGCACATTTGTCACTAACGTGTTATGGACAATAATATTTCCAACTACCTTTTGAGGATGTAACACAAATGCTCTTTTATCATTATAAAAAACATGAATAAGTGCAGAATCCTTGTCATATTTTGTTTCAATCAAGTTTCGTCAAAACGTAACTGATGTGTTCTACTAATATTTCTACATTCACTAAAATCCATGTGTATATTGCCATTTAGATCTTTCTTGTTCTTTGGTTTTTGCTTGCCTATTGTAACTATTTCACAGCAAGCATTGTAGAGTACACATGATGTACTTTCTGTATTGAAATGTGTCACATGATGCAAAGTCATATCATAAAAAACTGTTTTCACCCATGACACTCATTCTTTACAATGGTGTTTGACAACAAAAATTGTGGTGGTAAGCCCATATTGTTTGAGAAACAACAAACTATGATATCTTGTAGACTTCTCTTTATTGATATTAATGTGACAGTCATATTTGTACAAACTAAAGGCTGAAAAGTTAGCCTCTTGGTTTTGATGTGAGATGTATAGACAACATGTAGTGCTGGATCTTGGCAATATTATCAAGTTGTGGTCAGTCTTATGCAGTGTGTGTCCCTTGATGATTCCTTTCTAATGAACTTGATTGCCTTTGGAATGGACAGCATCATGTTGGTACATCATACCTCATTGGATGTGAGGGTTTAATGGTTCAAAGTGAAAAGAAAAACTTTTGTTTCGGCCATCTGACCAGTTTTATTCAATGTTATGGGAAACAGTTTCCTATGTTCAGCTTCAGATTTAGTTTATCATATTTCTCCACTGTAGCTCAGGTCAGCTATAAGCTGTATTCAGGTCTTTTTAAAGTCAACTGTATGATTTGTATACACGTGTGTGTGTGTTTGTGTTGTATGTCCGGGTATGTTTGTGCATGTAAATTTGTATGTGTGTCTGTATACATCATCGTCATACCATGGTGTATAAAATCAGTGGTGACTTGGTATTAGATTTTGCCTCTCATATCCTGAGTACACACTCTTTCAGTACTGCCCTAAACTTCCTGGATCCATTATTCCGAAGTATTGGATGTGTTGGCTCAGTAAGTAGAGCGGCTGTCTCACAATCGGGAGGTCGTGGGTTCGAACCCCGGCCGCGTCATACCATAAGACGTTAAAAGATGGGAGTTGCTGCTACCTTGTTTGCCGTTCAACAGTAGAAAAGGTTAGAGCAAACGTCGATCTGGCGCTGCTCAGTGGCTGCCGGGCCCACGATCAATTTGGCAAAAAAGAATTTCCATTTTCGGACAATAAAATTTGGAGTTTATATCCAAAACAATTATTATTATTATTATTATTATTATTTATGGAGAGAGCTATGCATTGCGTCTGCCTCATTGTAAGTTGTTTCTGTGGCTTGATCCTTGTTTGATAATGACAGCTGTCGTGAGTTGTTAATGGGCCAGGCATTGCCTTCATACATGTTTTAAAGTTGCCACAGGGAACCTTGAGGAAAGAATGTATCACATTTGTTGTATTAAACTTATCCCAAATTGTGGCGAGTTTATCCAAGAAAAGATTACATGTTGATACTTCTGACACCTGCAATTACAGCTGTAGGACTCAGTTTCATTCACTGGGAGTTTTGTGTTTTAGTCTAAATGAGTTGGTCATGCAGGGCACGAGTCTTTATCAGAGTTGGAATTTGCATTACCAAAATGAACTAATGATCTCCTATAGACGTAAACTACTTTTGTGGGAACAACTCTCGCTGTACCGCATAGCAGTGACATCCCCTGGTTTGAAGTTCTTTGCATCTTCAAAGAGTGAGGTTAATACACTGACCAGTATAGTGCAGTACAGGATAGGATCGAAAATCAGTGTGGCACTCGTGTATTTCATTACAGTGTCACTGGACTAGAGTGTACACGAATGTTAAAGGGTGTGTTCAGATCTGGTTGAGGTGAGGATTTAGCTTTTAACGTTATGCGCGATATTCAGAAACCATTCTATGAGATGTCAAAAAGCATGCAATTCTAAGGGGTATCAAAAGTTTATTTGATGAACATTGGTTTTGAAATGGCTGAGATATCCCAAAACAAGGTGAAACAAAGAGATCCTAATAAAAGGCATGGCCTGTCTCCTTTTATTATTATCACTTTTTGGATATCTCAGCCATTTGAAAACCAATTTTCATCAAATAAACGTTGAATCCTTCTTAAAATTACATGCTCTTTCATATTTCATAAGAGATTTCTCATTATCTCACTTAGGAATGTTCAAAACATGAATCCCCCCTCAACCAGTACTGTACAGTCCCTTTAAGCTTTTATGCAATAGGCTGTCCTGTAGGTTAAACTAAATATTGTCACGCATGACATACATGTATCTGCAGAAATATGCATACATTACAGATACAGATTTATCCACTTCTTTGCCAACCAATCGTGGGATAGGAGTGGTTCCCCTCCTCTGTTTCCTTCAGGCTACCAGGTGCCCCCCCCCCCTGCCCCCCCCCCCTCCTCCCCCCCCCCCCCCCCCCTCTCCATCATTTGTCTTGCAAGGAAAGACTGGTACCTATTCACTTCTTCCCATAACCTTGAACTGCTAGTGTAGTTATGCAGTCAGTCAAGTCCACCTGTTTTTTCCAATCCCAATCCCCCAATCCCCTGGAGTGCTGTCAAG